>NW_026529275.1:0-5590 GCF_026262505.1 Trichomonas vaginalis G3 | reverse complement strand
GGTAAGAACTTTTGTATGACATCTTTGTTCGTTATTGTCTTCAGAGATGAAGGATAATTTTCACAGATGTTTCACCCTTCTTATATTCTTTCTGTTCGGAAAGATTCATAGCAATACTGAAGAAGTCAACGTTAGAGTTCTTTATGACAGTATAGTGTGTATCTTTGACATTCACGAAGAAACCTTTTGTTTCAAAACTACTGCTAACTCTTGTGAAGTATAACGTTTGCGGTCAATGACGATAGCTAATGGTCTTGACATACTGACCAAACTTAGATTCTTTCACAAACTTCTTGTTAAAGATAACATTAACGTTTGCAGAACCATTGAACTCATTCTTGATGGCAGTAGCGAGAGCATTGTATGAAAAGAACTTGCAATCTTGCATGTGTTTCATTAAAATAAAAATATTAAATTATTTTGAAAAATAACTTAAAAAAAATCTAATCTAATTTTTTCAAAAATATTTTTTTTATTTCCTACTAAAGATGTATCGGAAGTTGTCTAAGTTAGAACACTCGGAAATAAAACAACTTCTTACAGAAGCTAATATAGATGTTGCAAAGCATTACGCAACAAACAAAAAAGCACTCGCTGACTTCATTAAAGACTATAATGGTGCAATAAGTTATGATAGAATTCATGAGTTCATAAAGCCGCAACGCGGCGAGGACGAAGTCCATGCAAGAGATTTCCTTTAAATGACGTTGCTATTGACTTATATCATAGACGTTCAGTACCTCATGAAAGTAAGAAGAGAGATGTTTGACATAACAAATGCAAACGTTGGTGAAACACGAAAGAGAGATGACACACTGAAACAACAGAGAAGAGAGATGTTTAAAAGTGCTATAGAACAAGTTCGCAAAGCTAACGATGTCATTCGTTCCATTGACGACAAACCAAAAGAAGGTGAGAGATGGTTAAAGAAAGATGAAGAGAATAGGAAGAGAAATGTGAAGTCAGGCAATAGACTCATTGACTTTAACATCGAAGCTTTAGATGAACCAAACAGAGACTACTTACACAAACATTTCGGTAAGGTTTTCATGAGACTCTTAGAGAAAATTAAAATAAACTCCCAAACAGAGATGGATGGTATGTTATAAACTTGGTGGAAAGTATGAATGTTCTACGTTAAACCTCAATAATATTGGAACATTACTACATCAGCTCTTGAAGGAGAACTTTATATCAGAGATAGAAGCAAATGCTGCAGGTATTGTTGAAATGCACTATGACTTCTTCTTGACAAACATAAAGAATCTTACCGAAATAAAGATGTATGATTTAACAGAATATGAAGGCTTAACGATGTCAGATGTAAAGAAAGGCAAACCAAAAAAGAGACCATATAGAGATGAAAGCACACTGACAAATGACCAGAAAGCCATTTTGGAAGCTCTTAAGCAAACAGGAAACCCAGCACTTATAGAAAGCTTTTGGAAAGATAATGGTGAAAAGAAGTTTTATAAGAAGAGAAGCGGTCAGTTCTGGAAGTATCTTTGCACATTACCTATAAATCTTGAACGCTACCAAATCTTCAATGAACTGAACAAAAGAACTGCAACACTTATGACAGAGGACAATTGTTTCGTTTATGCTTGCATTCAGGCTGGAGTAAATGAAGAAACTATTGACCACATGAGAGAAGTCATTCGTGTTAGAGACTTTCCTCAAAGTAAAGTACAAGAAATTTCCGATTCAACAGGTATAGCATTTAATGTTACCATTGGTTATTTCAATGACTCAAGACATAATGAAATAAAGAGATATATACCAAAAGAATGCGAAACTGTTAGAACTATTGACTTACTTCTTGTTGAAGACCACTACATGCTAAATGAAAGATTACCAATGACAACATACTTCATTCGAAACTATATAGAAATCTTGAAAGTGTGGTGGAATGAACATTGAGAAACAGATGAAGATTTATACAAAGAGAGAAGATAAATATGTAGTTCGTTATGATAGAACAACACCGTATGGGATGTTATGAAAACATTGTGGGAGTGCAAATATTTCGAACCTATTTCTTATGGAGAACTTTTCACATATACTACTGACTTATATAAACAGAACCTTGCACCATTTAAAGATTTGACATATGCTCCAAAGTATTGTGTACAACTGAAGAAGAAAGCAGAGTCAAAAGAAGTAAATAAAGCTAAATGTAAATTCATTCCTGAGCACGTTTTCTTTGCTGACTTTGAGTGTAGTACGATGGCTTTCATAAAGCTTTTAACATCTGTTATGACAGTGAAGATGGTTCAGTGAGTGAAAGCATTTGGGGTCAAAACTGTGCAACAGAATTTTTGGAAAGACTTCCTGACAAGAGTTTAATATATTTCCACAACCTCAGTTATGACATAAACTTCATCTTAAGACACATGACAGAAGTGAAAGGAACTCCCATCATTAAAGGTTCACGAACAATGCAAATAACTGGTTTATATAAAGGACGGGCAATTATTATAAAAGACTCTTACAGTGTTATAAATAAGAAGCTTAAACTATTTCCTGCTATGTTTAACTTACAAACAGGACCGAAAGAAGTATTTCCATATAACTACTACAGCAGTGTTTTGTTAGCAAATGACAACAGAACTGGTGTCATTTCTGAAGCATGTAAGTTTATCCATGATGCAGATACATTTATGAAAAACATAGATTCCATCAAAGGTTGCAGAATAGATGAAAACCACTTCGACTTAGAAAAATATAGCACGTTTTACTGCAAACAAGATGTAAGAATTTTAAGAGAAGGTTTTGTAAAGTTCCGCAATGACTTATTGAAAGAGTTTGATTTAAACGTTTATGACTACGTTAGTATTTGTTCTATTGCTAACAAATTGTTTGAGAACAGAGTATACTTCCCGAATGGAAATCTTTATGACCTCTCAAATAAACCAAGAGAATTTATTTCGAGATGCATTCAAGGTGGAAGATGTATGTTGTCAGATAACATGAAACAAAAGAGCAAAAAGAAACTCATTGCTGACTTCGACACTGTTTCATTATATCCTTCAGCTATAGCAAGACTTTATACTTTAGAAGGTATTCCAAAAGTATTGAAGGAAGAAATGTTAAGCACAGAGTATCTCATGAGACATTTATTCGATGATGACCAAAAGGAACCCATTGGTGAAAAGTTTATGTCTGGCTTCTTTGTTCTCATTAAGATAACAGAGATTGGTATACCCAGACACTTTCATTTAATAGTTTGCGACCCTGAACTAAATCCAGAACTTAACGTTCCAAGAAGTTCAAACACTTGCTGTCTCATGTATGTTGACCATATAACATTACAAGACCTCATAAAATATCAATGTGTCAAATGTGAAGTGTTGCAAGGATACTATTACGATGGAAACAGAGATATGAGAATAAGAGATGAAGTAAAGAAGTTGTTTGAGTTAAGGTTAAAGTATAAGAAAGAAGGAAACCCCTTACAAGAAATTATAAAACTCATTCTGAACAGCATTTATGGCAAAACTATTCTATCTCCTATTGAGTCAAAAATAACCATAGTAAATGACAAAGATGCTATAAGATATGCTATAAGAAATTACAACCATATAGTGAAGTTCGAAGGTTTGGATGGTTCAGATAAAACTATTTTCAAGCTAACGAAAAGCATTTGCAGACACTTTAACTTCTGTCCACTTGGTGTTAATATTCTGTCTATGTCAAAACGTATTATGAATGAAGTATTCTGTACTGCAGAGGAATGGGTCTTCAAATCTTTTACCAGGATACCGACAGTATGCACTTATATAATGAAGACATACCAAAGCTTGCAGCAGAGTTTAAGAAGAGATATGGTCGCGAACTTATAGGAAAGAACCTTGGTCAATTTCATAGCGACTTTGCAGAAATAACACCTGGAAAACAAAGTTTAGCTTATAAAAGTATTTTCTGTGGAAAGAAGACCTACATAGACTTACTCACTAACGATTTAAATGAAGTTGCATTTCACTGCAGAATGAAAGGCGTGAAGCAAGATGTTATTGCTTTAACCGCTAATGAAATGTTTCCTGAAGCTATACAATGCTATTACAATGAAGATAAGAACATTCACATACCTGTTGGAACATATGACAAAGACTCTGAGTTCAGTTTAATGAAACTTTACAAAGCACTTTATGATGGTCAAGAGATTGCATTCGACTTATGTAAGTCATGTCAACCTTGCTTTGCTGAAAAGTTCAACTTTTCAATAACGACTAAAACAAGCTTTATTCGTAAGTTGAAGTTCTGAGGTCATGGGCTTCGCCCTTGCCGCTAGCGGCTTATTTTTGTCAGCAATGAGGTCATGAATGAGGTCATGAAATGAGGTCATTCGTGATAAAAATAAAGCTAGCGTAGATTTTACAATACTGCGATGGTAGAGTTTAAGAGTTGTGCTTCAATGTAGAGACAGTCCTTATCTGGAGGCAAGAACACTGGACATTTATGGTCATGAGTGGAGAACATGTCTATCCAAAACTCACGATTGAAGCCAGTTAATTTATAGTATTTAGGGTTAGGAAGTGGTGAAGTTCTTGTATGACCAATGAACTCATTTTCAACGCCTTTGGCTATATTAGAATAAATATTGCTTGCTTTCTATCCCAAATGCCAGGTGTTACAATCTTTGAAAATTCATTTTTCCTCGGAAGCATTGCATCATAATTGAAAACATTCTTAAAATCATCACTTGGTTCGGAGATTTGAAATCTTATACGTAATGGATTTTTTTCTTTTTAGCGACTTCATTGAATGGTGAGAATACAATGAATTGACAGTCATGTGTTCCATCTTCATTTTCATTAAATTCATAATGAAAGTCTATAAGTTGTGGCTGACTACCTTCTTCTTCAGTTGTGCAAGAAACTCACGTAAAGGCTGTAAAGTTTGTACTTCAATGTTGAACTTTTTCTCGAACATCTCATTAAATGAAATCATACATTGCAACAATGTTGTATCGTCTTTAAAGTATTTGTATATGTGAATGTTTTGGGCGCTTAAAGACTGTTCGTCATTTTCTATCTCGACTTGAAGTATAAAGTCAACCTTTCTGAAAGCACGTGTTATATACATAGATGTTATGCCAATGTACTTCTCTTCATTTATGTTCACAATCCAGTCTGTTGGAAACTTAAACGTTACTCTGTTCCCCTTTATTTTGACGTCAGGGTTTTCACTACTGAACGCAACAGATAAAGGTATTTGTCTATACATTTAGTTCGGATAAAAATAAACCATTTACTCTTTCTTTGCTTCAGCTTCCTTTGCTTTTTGTTCTTCCTTTGCTTTTGCTTCTTCTCTAGCTTTTTTCGCCAGCAAACGTGGGTTCTTCTGTCTTCCAGCAGCTAATGCAGCTAGTTGTTTTTCACTAAGTTTTCTCTTTGGTCTCTCTGGCTTTTGTTCTTGTTTTTGTTCCTTCAGTTCGGATAAAATTTGCTCGCGAATTTCTTTCTTCAATGCTTCAACATCTATGACCCCTTGGGTCTTGTCCATAGACTTGTCTGAGTCATTTGACTGTAGATAAAAAACTAACTTAAAACTTTAACCGATGTAAAATGAGCTTGTCAAAATCAGAGCA
>NW_026529274.1:0-18573 GCF_026262505.1 Trichomonas vaginalis G3 | reverse complement strand
GCTTTGTGCGACGGCCCCGTTTTCCTTTGCCGATTTGCTTGTTGAATCGAGATCTGGGCATCTTGATCCTCGGTCCTTCGGACTCTCGCCACCCATCAAATATTTCCTTCGTCGCCAGAGGACTGTTTCTTCAGTCACCCTCTGGCTTCTGGATTGGCAACAGCCTAGCAGGAAGCTTTGTTTGTTCGCTTCCATTAAAAATTGTTGTGCATGAAAAAATAGTTGACTCCACCTCGATCTCTCTTGTGAACAAAAACGACGGTTGACACTTATTTCTGATGGTTTTGGTCCATTTTAATTTGTCAGAATTTTAATAAATGGATAATAATTGCCTGTAAATCAGATATTAATTAAAAATATTTAGATTTTATGTTCGAATTGAAAAGCAAAATGATATTTTTGAGTAGCTGGACAAAAGTGCATACTCTTAATATTAAACCTTAAATGTTGATTTTTCGATATTTTCGTATTAACCTTATTGTAAATTTTTCGGCCTGATAATTATCACACTTGAGGTTGATTTTTTCCGGTGAGATTTTTAACCTTGATTTTAAAGAAATGAGTTTTTGGCTAAGAATTTACGAAAAAAAGTGACACTTAAAACTTAAAATTTCAAACACTATTTTTTGATTGTATTTTGTTATTTTAATATATTCTATATATAATATGTTATATATTTATATATCATATATTTATATATCTATTATTTTATATATGTATATATTATATATTATATATTTTAATATCTATATATTTATATATCTATATTATTATATATCTATATATTTATATATGTATATTATTTATATAGTATGTATATTATTTATACATTCTATTATGTATATATTTATATATGTTATATATAGTATATGTAATGCTATGAAAATTCGGTTCACTTCCATTTTTGACAACTTTAACATATCGGAATGTATTAATCTAAGAATTTATATTATAAAATAATAATTTTGTGAGTTTTTAATGATCCTTCAAACAGGGACTTATGAAAGTTTTAAAATTCATTCCGATGTAAAGGATGAGGTAAAGTTACGCCATTGCTCTGCGTGTGATGCGCCAGTGGCATACGGAGGGTCCAGGCATGTCCTTCTACTCATACTCGTGTCGTAGGAGCTTCGGAAGAACCTAGGTCAGGATCACGTCATAGACAGCAACTCATGTCGAAAGATGTATAACGCGACAGTGGAGTTGAGTGTGTGCGTATCATTCGATCATCAGCTACATCTTGAAAGCAATCTAGATCAGTACCGGGAGACTGCCGAATGAGGATAACATTCAGAAAGCGTTCAAGAGGAAACTGAAGGTAAGGGTAATATTTCAATAATGGAGTACCTCTTACCTTTCATTTCCCTCGAGAAAAGTTCAAAAACTTACGGGTGCAATCAGACTGATCTGCACCCAAGTTTTTGACTTACTGTTATAAGGAATTGTTGGCTATGATCGTACTATTCATGAATCCAGTACAATCATAGCCACAATTCCCTTCGCAAAACAGACGGGAAACTTCTGTCTGACCACATTTTTATCACTTTGTAATTCGAAAATCATCTAATAGTTGCTCTTTGAATTCACTTCAAATTAAAAAGTACATCTATTGATTAAAATCATAGACATATAGTTTATAAAACATACCTGTCAGAGATGAAGATAGGGTCAAAGTATTATGCATTGTTCTCTATACTTCATACGAGAAAGCAAAAATACTTTGGATAGCAAAAGAAAACCTATTGCACCTCTAGTTTTTGAACTGTTATAAAATAGCGGATTTGTGTGCATGCGATGTACATGATGTCATTTGATCAAGACAAGTGCAAGTAATCTGCGCGCCTTTACAGCGAAATTGTTATACTGAATTCCCACATTATTCTAAACTTTAACCTCGTCTAATTCTAACTTCAGTAAGTTACTTTAGTATTCGACTATATATTATATCATATATTATATATTGATTAAAAAATTAAAATAATAATATACTCAAATTGCAAGAGTTTTATTCTGTATATGATAACAGATAATTACTGATCGTAAACAGATACATGCATATTTTGCCAGTAGACGATGTCCAATGTACAAGTGTATAGTTAATACTGAGGCTCAGGAGTGAATGCACGATTTTTAATGCTACTAGCTATTTATATACTGCTATGACTATTTTATATGTATTATTTTATATATGTATATATTTATATTATGATATATAATGGATGTGCATTTACTGATGTAATAGTAGACGCTATTCGTAAATGTTATATTGGTAATGGCATTCGTATAATATGATATATTTCCATGATATGCTATAATTTATTATGTATACTATATGTATATATTTATATATGAATATTAATACCATCAAACTAGTTTTAGAGTTGATAGTAAGAAGCGAAGAACACTACCAGTAAGATACAGCAGTAAGTAGCTGCTCATGCTGCATTGAGTATTGTTGAATAATTTGAAGTAGGTGGTTTTTGAAATCAGCACCCCTATGAGAGCGCTGGCGACCGAAAACACGACTAGTAAGATTGTGTATTAGAAAACTGCTTCATGCTGTGTTGAGTAAGCCTCGATTTCTTTATCAGACCACCTTTAAATTAACCACTCACATTTCTCACTGTGGTCCATCTAAAATTTGTAAACTTTAATGACATAAATTATATTATATGCAGGATCCCACCTATTACTTAATCTTTTTGGAAATAAATGTTTTATTAATTTTATCGATTGATTGTAATTTTTTGTATAAAAAAGTTTTTATTTATATTAAAAATATATTCGGTTTAATGATATTATCTTATAATTTGTAAATAATCTAGTAATAAAATAACACTTTAATAGTTGGTGTCACTTTTTCGAAAATTCTGGTTTTTTCATTGGTAAAATTTTTCCGGTGATAAATTTATCACACTGAGGTTATTTTTCCCGGTGAGATTTTTATCCTTGATTTAATGAAATTAATATATATAAATTTTTATTTTTAAATTTCGAATGAGTATAATAAAATATTTTTTATGTGTTTTTGTTTTTGATGTGATTTGAATGAGAAAGGGACAGACATAGCCCATTGTCACTTTTTAATTTTAGCAAATGAACGCTTATGGAGTGGAGTTTTTGGGTAAATCTGATTTGCTTATAAATGATAAAATCAAAAAGAAACCATATTGGCATTATATTTTGCAAAAATAAATGATCTTACTTAGTTACTTTTAAAGTTAATTTCAGAAAAAATTTGACACCAATGGTATCCGGCACATACAAGTGGTGTAACAACCAAAATATAAGTTGGTTTAAACATATATTGCTATATCTCATGATCTTACTTAGTACTTTTAAAGTTAATTTCAGAAAAAAATTTGACACAATGGTATCCGGCACATACAAGTGGTGTACAACCAAAATATAAGTTAGTTTTAACATATATTGCTATATCTCATGATCTTACTTAGTACTTTTAAAGTTAATTTCAGAAAAAATTTTGACACAATGGTATCCGGCACATACAAGTGGTGTACAACCAAAATATAAGTTGGTTTAAACATATATTGCTATATCTCATGATCTTACTTAGTACTTTTAAAGTTAATTTCAGAAAAAAAATTGACACAATGGTATCCGGCCACATACAAGTGGTGTACAACCAAAATATAAGTTAGTTTAAACATATATTGCTATATCTCATGATCTTACTTAGTACTTTTAAAGTTAATTTCAGAAAAAATTTGACACAATGGTATCCGGCAACATACAAGTGGTGTACAACCAAAATATAAGTTGGTTTAAACATATATTGCTATATCTCATGATCTTACTTAGTACTTTTTAAAGTTAATTTCAGAAAAATTTGACACAATGGTATCCGGCACATACAAGTGGTGTACAACAAAATATAAGTTGGTTTAAAACATATTTGTCTATATCTCATGAATCTTACTTAGTACTTTTAAGTTAATTTCAGAAAAAATTTGACACAATGGTATCCGGCACTCACAAGTGGTGTACAACCAATCTTCGACTCGATGAAACTTGTCATCGAGTTATATTCCAGTTTGTTCCTTCATTCCTGATTAAGTTGCAAATTAAAGTCTGGATTCAGAGAGAAGTGTTAAAGTTATCAAAAAAGTCACAAGAGATTTCGAAGAAATGACACAATTTAAAAAAGTCGAATGCATCAGTATGCTTGAAGCTGTTCAGAAAGGTTGAAAAATGATACACTTGATCCCAACATTGTTTACTCAACATTAAAAATATTATTGCAAAGAAAACATTTGATTTAATAAACATTTAATTTATTATAATTATTTTATTACAATATAGTAAAAAATGCTATAAATAAATTATTATTTTTTATTAAAATGTGACTTTTAATAGTAAGTGAATTAAATAAATCAGGAATTGGGAAAGAAATAAGGTTAATTAAAAAATAATGAAAATTACAAGTTTAAGGTTAATGAAAAGTGACAATGGGCGAGTTTGTCCCCCACTCAAGACGAAATGGTGGAAGTGAACTAAAAATAAGAGTATTAGGTTATTTTGCCGACCAAATATATTTACAAGGCAAATATCTATTACATTGTCAACCTATTATCAGTATGTTTTGATAAAAAAAAATTTTATCAAAATATCATATTAAATTACATCTATATCTATATCAATATCTACACTATAAATTTTTTTATTCAATATCATAGATTTCAAAAATTTATTTCAATTTTAAAATTAATTTATGGCTTTCATCAAATTGTTTTTTAATTAAAAAGCATGTTTCACAATTTTTTACGGTTTCTTCAAAAGTTATAAAAAGAGAGTCAATAAGAAATTTCAACGCTTCACAAGAAGGAATCAAAGAAATTGACGAAGTTCCAGAATTTTTATTCAAACAATTCTTAATCAATTAACAAAAACTATATACCGAAACTTATCTTACCATCCAAATCAAATCACATTACATACGGAATAAACATTTAATCTTTTACCATTAAAATATATATTTATACGTTATTTAATTTTTTTACGTCTAAGTTGAATAGGATAATAGCCGAAGATTATAAAGTAACTATAGTTTACAAAGCTAAGGAACAAATCAGCATTGAAACTAAAAAATGCTGAAATATTATAATAAATTGAAGAAATACTGTGATAGAATACCTAGTTATACTAGATACTATTATAATATGAATTCATTGTATTGAATATCGATTAAAAATAAAATGGAACGTCAATTTGACAGACTCAAGTTTCGAATTAGAGACCAACTTTCATCAGCATAAAGTATATGTGCGCAAACTACTGCATAATGGTATGCTTATCTTTCATTTTAAAAATAACGTATTTGAATAATTTCGTAAAAAATTAGAATTACTTCGATATTAAGCATATTGCTTTTCTATCATATATGCTTATATTCTACAATAGTGTTTACAAACATCGGGCAACATCATACGTATAATACAACTTTTTAATACTTGAAGCTCATTTGACAGACTCAAGTTTCGAATTAGAGACCAACTTTCATCAGCCAATAGTATATGTGCGCAAACTACTGCATAATGGTATGCTTTATTTTTCATTTAAAAAATAACGTATTTGAATAATTTCGTAAAAAAATTAGAATTACTCGATATTAAGCAATATTGCTTTTCTATCATATATGCTTATATTCTACAATAGTGTTTACCAACATCGGGCAAAATCATACGTATATAATACAACTTTTTAATACTTGAACGTCAATTTGACAGACTCAAGTTTCGAATTAGAGACCAACTTTCATCAGCATAGTATACTGTGCGCAAACTACTGCATAATGGTATGCTTATCTTTTCATTTTAAAAAAAAACGTTATTTGAATAATTCTTCGAAAAAAATTGAAATTACTCGATATTAAGCATATTGCTTTTCTATCATATATGCTATATTCTACAATAGTGTTACCAAACATCGGGCAACATCATACGTATAATACAACTTTTTCGTACTTCTTTATCGAATTTAAAATAGAACTAAGTTTTTTATTTTAATAAAAGAGAAATAATTCTAATTTATAATCTCATTATTAATTTATTCTCATTTAATATTTCATCGATTTTTATTATCGATATTCAATACAAATGAATTCATATTATAATAGTATCTAGTATAAACTAGGTATTCTATCACAGTATTTTTTCAATTTTATTATAATATTTCAGCATTTTTTAGTTTCAATGCTGATTTGTTCCTTAGCTTGTAAACTATAAGTTACTTTATTCTTCGGCTATTATCCTATTCAACTTAGACGTAAAAAATTAAATAACGTATAAATATAATTTTAATGGTAAAAGATTAAATGTTTATTCCGTATGTAATTGTGATTGATTTGGATGGTAAGATAAGTTTCGGTATAGTTTTTGTTTAAATTGATTAAAGAAATTGTTGAATAAATTCTGGAACTTCGTCAATTTCTTTGAATCCCTCTTCCTCGCAATACAACTCCATAATCATTATTGTATTTAAAGGCTTCCATATACAAAACTATATAAATGTTTGAAAGTTAAAATCCAATCTTTTTCTATTCTCGAGAAAGGGACAAAACTATCCAGTGTCACTTTTTCAAAGGAATAAAAAAATAATAAAGATGAAATAATAACATGAAAATCTTATATAAATATAATTTTAATCTAAATAAGATAATGAATTTAAAGCAGTTTACAGTTATATATATTTAATGAAGAGACCAAATATCTAGTTCTATGGTAGAAAATGGCTACAAAGGCCTTAAGACTCAAATAAGTAACACAAGATAGAAAGTACTCAGTATAACAATTATATATGTACACGTCAAAGTTAGTCCGCTGCTAAAATCTTAACCTTGCATTTCGGGAGGGTCCACAAGCTACTCCTCGAGTTCTACGTTTAATCAAGACCAGCCACAAGTATTTGAAGCAGCTGGAGGAGTCAAACGTAGCTCTCGAGGAACTAAAGCAGCAGATCACAAAGCAGGCGGAGGAACTACAACAGAAGAATGAGTTCATAACATTACTCAAGACCAAGCTCGACTACAAAGATGAAGAGATCTCTGATCTCAGATCTCGAGTTGATCAGTTGGGAAGGCAGTCTGATATGTGGCACGAACGCTTCATTACTGCAAACTCATCATACAAAGAAAGAAGCCACTTGTTGACTACTGTAATTAAATACTTATCTTTATAAAAAAATATCATTTTTTTTCCAGTGAAAAAAAGTATTTATTCTTAACTGTTTGTGGGGATCTTTAGAAGTTACCAAGGCACCAGACTGCGTGCTTCAATTCTTTGTTCTATTGCATACTCGATCATTTTCATTGTTCTCTTCATTCTTTGTATTTGCGAGTATAGTTAGTATCCCTAAGTCGTGTACTGTGGCACTGCGCGCCTCCGTACACCACTTAGCGGTTTTGACACTTTACGAAACCGGTAACGTATATTTTACAACACAACCATAAAACCAACTTAACCTTAAATATTTACAAAACCATCTGACACATAAACGACTTCACTAACGTTTTCACAAACGACTTCACTAACAAATTCCCTACCGTCCTCACTAAATAAAAAATAACCTTATTTTTATTTTTTTCCAACTTTTTTATTTCATTGTAAAGACATGTCTGACTACATTTACTATGATTCTTTCCCAGAACGTTTCCGTGAACTATTCAAAACTCAAGTAAAACTGAGAAACATGCATTTTAACAAAGACAGACCCATTGACGATGAAAGAAACCCTGAATATATTACAATCCCTTATGACGCAAAGTTCATTGCATACATTCCTTATGGTCGCAGAGGAACGAAAACTATTTCAACAAAGAACAAAAATTATTTCTGGAGCGATGAAGAAAATTGCCTTATCTACATAAATGCATACTTAAATAAAGCTACATATTGTACAAAAGAAGGTTGGACTGGATTTGAGCTCTACATATACGACGACGATGGAAACAGACGTTGTGTATACCCATACGATAATATGTACCATTGTTTTCATCAAGCATTAAACGAATACATAGTCAGTAAGGGTCTCATTCCTGTTGAGTAGATATGTTATATTTTTGTTCTGTCATTTATATAAAAATAAACTTAAAAATAAATGATATCACCACCCTCACATGTATGAAAACATAGCCCAAAAATAAATTTAGGTGAAGTGGTGAAATCTCACCTCTTTTTTCACCTCTTTTTTCACCTCATGAATTCATTGCTTTATAACTCTCTTCCTTTCTCCAACTCTTCTAACTTCTTCTTAAGTTCAGCAATGTTGTCCTCATGAAGTTTAATCTTTCTCAAAATTCCTTCTCTATCTAATGGTTGCTTTATCTTTCTAAACTGAACTCTACCATCCTTCATAGTATGAACGTAAAAACCTTCTGGAACCGCTCCTGATTTAATGTATTCTACCAAAAACTTTTGTTTCATTGCTTCAGTGACTTTAGTCGTCATTTCAATCAAATAAAAATGTTCAAATAAAATAAAAATAACGTTATTTTTTCAGTAAGGAAACGCAGGAGTTTTACGATTTATTTGAGGCGTAGGTTCTGGTTTAAATGTTGGAGTCGGTTTAGGAGTTGACTTTTGAACAGGAGTTTGTACTTCCATAGGTTCAGGAGTCATTGAAGGTTTTGCTTGTGAAGGCGTTGGTTTTGACGAAGGCGTTGGAGTTTGTTTAACTTCAGCTACTTCAGTATTATTTACAACATTTGCTTTATTTCTTTTCAACATCATAACTGCTCCTGCTGTAGCTAGCAAACCTAGTGGGAGACCATATCTTATATAAGGACTTGACCAAATGCTATTTTTGACAGGAGCTGGTGGAACACCTAACCTTGGTGAGACTGCTCTTTGCCATTGTGCAGCTCGTAAGAAATATTCAATAGGTGCTCCATAATCGTTTGGTAAAGTTTGTTTCATAGATGGTGAAGGTTCACGAGAGCTTGATGAAGAACTCATTTATAAGCTTTAAAAATAAACGTTCATCCTTTATTCCTCACTGTCGTCAGTTGCTAAGTTATAGTCGTCAAGTCTTATTATTGGTATGCCTGACTGTCTTACTTGTATTGCAAAGCAACAATCCCTCATAAATCCAATAAGTGGCTTTGGTACATTTTCAGTTGCTAGTTCAATAGGTCCTTTAACAGACAATTTGTATGTTATTGGAGCAGTAGATGTTTGACCTTGCTGGAAGCAAAAGTCCACTTCTGTTGGAAAACCACATAAGAAATGTGTGTTGTCATAGCTATCCCATTTATGTTCCACACTACCATCATCCACCAATGACCTCATAACATCTTCATTAAATCCTATCATATCATTGTTTGTATTGCAAGCGTTCGCAACCATTTCATAAAATACAGGTCCATATGATTTTTCAGGTTCTGCAGGCATATTTCCATAAGCTCCCATGGAAAGCTGAAGATATTTAAACTTAGGGTTCTCAAAATTAACATAATAGTTGTCTTTCTTTCTAAATAGTGCCCAAATACTTTTAACATTAATAGGCGTATAAGCTGCTGTAAATGTTGCACTTGAACTATCTGTATTTCTTTGAGAATGAACCGTCCATAGGAATCCAATCCATAACTTTAACAGGAAAACATAAAGCCTCGTTTGTATAATGTTCTACAAGTTCTGTATAAATGTTAGGGTCTAAAGAGAATGACTTTGATGAATGAAACATTCATTAAAATCCATCTTTGTTCGAAATAGTTGCTGGTTTACAGTTGTAAATAGTAACTGTTCCACTAGCTTCTACTGCCTTCGTTATCATAGTGAATGGTTCATTCCATGGAACAAATTTATTTGTCGGTGGATTTGAATCTGAAGCAAATGCAACTTTAAGAGTTGGATTGAAAGCAATGATATCATTTACAGATATAGATGTGCATTGTAAGGCGTCGCTACTGAACTTTACTTTAAGCTGAATGTTTCCTGCAAAAGCTGGAATAAATCGAATAGCTTCTAATGGAAGGAATCTTCTAACAGGAATTCTTAAACGAAGCTTAAAATCAAATGATTTTCCTGCTGTAATTGGACCACTAACAATTTGTCCTGTTCTGCATGTTCCCGAATGACTCCATACATCTTCATGTCGAGTCTTTGAAAAAACATCTACTTTCTTTATTTGTTCGGTAGTTTGTGAGTTTGAAGTTATATATGCTTCTTCTCTTGCGTTGTCTGAGAATATACGATACGACCATTTGCAAGGATTTGATATCCAGCAACTGCATAGAAAGCGTCATCGAAACCAATCCAAAATCCTGGTGGGTTTGTTTTATTGGAACCTGAACCAATTTCTTTATCTACAATAAATTGACCTTCCATTTTATACGTAATGAATGTATTGTAAAGGTCCAACATATTTTCACCAGGAGGTGAGAGATTGAATGTTACCCATGTGTTATCTTTAGCAGTTCCAGGTTGTGATGGAATCTTTGCGTCAGAATATTTTCTATTAGTGTCACCAATTTGAACTGCATTGTCTATGATATCGAAATATGAGCGAATCTGATGAATATGCTCTGCTGGAGTAAATTCGTTTAACTGTTCGTTCTGCATGTATTTACTTCAGATAAAAATATCTATTTACTTCATTATTCTCACTCTTCTTCTTGGCATTCGTGGTGGAAGTTGTTTCTTGACATTTTCAATGAACTGTACATTTCTTTTGTCTCAACTTCTTTCACTGGCGGGTCAGGATTCTTTGACTCGGTTGTTTTTTCAATGAAATTCACGAACTTTGCAATAAGCTCTTGGTTCGTTATTGAAAGTACATCTGGCTTCTTTTCTTCTTGTTCTTTTGGTGGCTCAGTTTGAACAGAAGGTTTTATATGGGCTTCGTGGACTTCACCCTTGCCATGCACCTTAATGTTGTCGCTCTCTGCATTCGCTAATGGTACCTTTCTTTTTCTTACGTATATTTTACCATCTTTACTCTGACTTACGTAATAGAAAGGATGTTGTATTCCTCTTGCGTCATTTAATATAATAGACTCTCGCTCTGATTTTGACAAGCTCATTTTACATCGGTTAAAGTTTTAAGTTAGTTTTTTATCTACAGTCAAATGACTCAGACAAGTCATATGGACAAGACCCAAGGGGTCATAGATGTTGAAGCATTGAAGAAAGAAATTCGCGAGCAAATTTTATCCGAACTGAAGGAACAAAAACAAGAACAAAAGCCAGAGAGACCAAAGAGAAAACTTAGTGAAAAACAACTAGCTGCATTAGCTGCTGGAAGACAGAAGAACCCACGTTTGCTGGCGAAAAAAGCTAGAGAAGAAGCAAAAGCAAAGGAAGAACAAAAAGCAAAGGAAGCTGAAGCAAAGAAAGAGTAAATGGTTTATTTTTATCCGAATTAAATGTATAGACAAATACCTTTAACTGTTGCGTTCAGTAGTGAAAAACCCTGACGTCAAAATAAAGGGGAACAGAGTAAACGTTTAAGTTTCCAACAGACTGGATTGTGAACATAAATGAAGAGAAGTACATTGGCATAACATCTATGTATATAACACGTGCTTTCAGAAAGGTTGACTTTATACTTCAAGTCGAGATAGAAAATGACGAACAGTCTTTAAGCGCCCAAAACATTCACATATACAAATACTTTAAAGACGATACAACATTGCAACAATGTATGATTTCATTTAATGAGATGTTCGAGAAAAAGTTCAACATTGAAGTACAAACTTTACAGCCTTTACGTGAGTTTCTTGCACAACTGAAGGAAGAAGGTAGTCAGCCACAACTTATAGACTTTCATTATGAATTTAATGAAAATGAAGATGGAACACATGACTGTCAATTCATTGTATTCTCACCATTCAATGAAGTCGCTAAAAAGAAAGAAAATCCATTACGTATAAGATTTCAAATCTCCGAACCAAGTGATGATTTTAAGAATGTTTTCAATTATGATGCAATGCTTCCGAGGAAAAATGAATTTTTCAAAGATTGTAACACCTGGCATTTGGGATAGAAAGCAAGCAATACTTTACTCTAATATAGCCAAAGGCGTTGAAAATGAGTTCATTGGTCATACAAAACTTCACCACTTCCTAACCCTAAATACTATAAATTAACTGGCTTCAATCGTGAGTTTTGGATAGACATGTTCTCCACTCATGACCATAAATGTCCAGTGTTCTTGCCTCCAGATGGGAAGGACTGTCTCTACATTGAAGCACAACTCTTAAACTCTACCATCGCAGTATTGTAAAATCTACGCTAGCTTTATTTTTATCACGAATGACCTCATTGCTGACAAAAATAAATGACCTCATTCATGACCTCATTGCTGACAAAAATAAATGACCTCAGAACTTCAACTTACGAATAAAGCTTTTTTAGTCGTTATTGAAAAGTTGAACTTTTCAGCAAAGCAAGGTTGACATGACTTACATAAGTCGAATGCAATCTCTTGACCATCATAAAGTGCTTTGTAAAGTTTCATTAAACTGAACTCAGAGTCTTTGTCATATGTTCCAACAGGTATGTGAATGTTCTTATCTTCATTGTAATAGCATTGTATAGCTCAGGAAACATTTCATTAGCGGTTAAGCAATAACATCTTGCTTCACGCCTTTCATTCTGCAGTGAAATGCACTTCATTTAAATCGTTAGTGAGTAAGTCTATGTAGGTCTTCTTTCCACAGAAAATACTTTTATAAGCTAAACTTTGTTTTCCAGGTGTTATTTCTGCAAAGTCGCTATGAAATTGACCAAGGTTCTTTCCTATAAGTTCGCGACCATATCTCTTCTTAAAACTCTGCTGCAAGCTTTGGTATGTCTTCATTATATAAGTGCATACTGTCGGTATCCTGGTAAAAGATTTGAAGACCCATATCTTCAGCAGTACAGAATACTTCATTCATAATACGTTTGACATAGACAGAATATTAACACCAAGTGGACAGAAGTTAAAGTGTCTGCAAATGCTTTTCGTTAGCTTGAAAATAGTTTATCTGAACCATCCAAACCTTCGAACTTCACTATATGGTTGTAATTTCTTATAGCATATCTTATAGCATCTTTGTCATTTACTATGGTTATTTTTGACTCAATAGGAGATAGAATAGTTTTGCCATAAATGCTGTTCAGAATGAGTTTTTATAATTTCTTGTAAGGGTTTCCTTCTTTCTCATACTTTAACCTTAACTCAAACAACTTCTTTACTTCATCTCTTATTCTCATATCTCTGTTTCCATCGTAATAGTATCCTTGCAACACTTCACATTTGACACATTGATATTTTATGAGGTCTTGTAATGTTATATGGTCAACATACATGAGACAGCAAGTGTTTGAACTTCTTGGAACGTTAAGTTCTGGATTTAGTTCAGGGTCGCAAACTATTAAATGAAAGTGTCTGGGGATATACCAATCTCTGTTATCTTAATGAGAACAAAGAAGCCAGACATAAACTTTTCACCAATGGGTTCCTTTTGGTCATCATCGAATAAATGTCTCATGAGATACTCTGTGCTTAACATTTCTTCCTTCAATACTTTTGGAATACCTTCTAAAGTATAAAGTCTTGCTATAGCTGAAGGATATAATGAAACAGTGTCGAAGTCAGCAATGAGTTTCTTTTTGCTCTTTTGTTTCATGTTATCTGACAACATACATCTTCCACCTTGAATGCATCTCGAAATAAATTCTCTTGGTTTATTTGAGAGGTCATAAAGATTTCCATTCGGGAAGTATACTCTGTTCTCAAACAATTTGTTAGCAATAGAACAAATACTAACGTAGTCATAAACGTTTAAATCAAACTCTTTCAATAAGTCATTGCGGAACTTTACAAAACCTTCTCTTAAAATTCTTACATCTTGTTTGCAGTAAAACGTGCTATATTTTTCTAAGTCGAAGTGGTTTTCATCTATTCTGCAACCTTTGATGGAATCTATGTTTTTCATGAATGTATCTGCATCATGGATAAACTTACATGCTTCAGAAATGACACCAGTTCTGTTGTCATTTGCTAACAAAACACTGCTGTAGTAGTTATATGGAAATACTTCTTTCGGTCCTGTTTGTAAGTTAAACATAGCAGGAAATAGTTTAAGCTTCTTATTTATAACACTGTAAGAGTCTTTTATAATAATTGCCCGTCCTTTATATAAACCAGTTATTTGCATTGTTCGTGAACCTTTAATGATGGGAGTTCCTTTCACTTCTGTCATGTGTCTTAAGATGAAGTTTATGTCATAACTGAGGTTGTGAAATATATTAAACTCTTGTCAGGAAGTCTTTCCAAAAATTCTGTTGCACAGTTTTGACCCCAAATGCTTTCACTCACTGAACCATCTTCACTGTCATAACAGATGTTAAAAGCTTTATGAAAGCCATCGTACTGCACACTCAAAGTCAGCAAAGAAAACGTGCTCAGGAATGAATTTACATTTAGCTTTATTTACTTCTTTTGACTCTGCTTTCTTCTTCAGTTGTACACAATACTTTGGAGCATATGTCAAATCTTTAAATGGTGCAAGGTTCTGTTTATATAAGTCAGTAGTATATGTGAAAAGTTCTCCATAAGAAATAGGTTCGAAATATTTGCACTCCCACAATGTTTTCATAACATCCCATACGGTGTTGTTCTATCATAACGAACTACATATTTATCTTCTCTCTTTGTATAAATCTTCATCTGTTTCTCAATGTTCATTCCACCACAAGCTTTGAGATTTCTATATAGTTTCGAATGAAGTATGTTGTCATTGGTAATCTTTCATTTAGCATGTAGTGGTCTTCAACAAGAAGTAAGTCAATAGTTCTAACAGTTTCGCATTCTTTTGGTATATATCTCTTTATTTCATTATGTCTTGAGTCATTGAAATAACCAATGGTAACATTAAATGCTATACCTGTTGAATCGGAAATTTCTTGTACTTTACTTTGAGGAAAGTCTCTAACACGAATGACTTCTCTCATGTGGTCAATAGTTTCTTCATTTACTCCAGCCTGAATGCAAGCATAAACGAAACAATTGTCCTCTGTCATAAGTGTTGCAGTTCTTTTGTTCAGTTCATTGAAGATTTGGTAGCGTTCAAGATTTATAGGTAATGTGCAAAGATACTTCCAGAACTGACCGCTTCTCTTCTTATAAAACTTCTTTTCACCATTATCTTTCCAAAAGCTTTCTATAAGTGCTGGGTTTCCTGTTTGCTTAAGAGCTTCCAAAATGGCTTTCTGGTCATTTGTCAGTGTGCTTTCATCTCTATATGGTCTCTTTTTTGGTTTGCCTTTCTTTACATCTGACATCGTTAAGCCTTCATATTCTGTTAAATCATACATCTTTATTTCGGTAAGATTCTTTATGTTTGTCAAGAAGAAGTCATAGTGCATTTCAACAATACCTGCAGCATTTGCTTCTATCTCTGATATAAAGTTCTCCTTCAAGAGCTGATGTAGTAATGTTCCAATATTATTGAGGTTTAACGTAGAACATTCATACTTTCCACCAAGTTTATAACATACCATCCATCTCTGTTGCGAGTTTATTTTAATTTTCTCTAAGAGTCTCATGAAAACCTTACCGAAATGTTTGTGTAAGTAGTCTCTGTTTGGTTCATCTAAAGCTTCGATGTTAAAGTCAATGAGTCTATTGCCTGACTTCACATTTCTCTTCCTATTCTCTTCATCTTTCTTTAACCATCTCTCACCTTCTTTTGGTTTGTCGTCAATGGAACGAATGACATCGTTAGCTTTGCGAACTTGTTCTATAGCACTTTTAAACATCTCTCTTCTCTGTTGTTTCAGTGTGTCATCTCTCTTTCGTGTTTCACCAACGTTTGCATTTGTTATGTCAAACATCTCTCTTCTTACTTCATGAGGTACAGCTCTTCTTGTTTCACCAACGTTTGCATTTGTTATGTCAAACATCTCTCTTCTTACTTCATGAGGTACTGAACGTCTATGATATAAGTCAATAGCAATGTCATTTAAAGGAAATGCTCTTGCATGGACTTCGTCCTCGCCGCGTTGCGGCTTTATGAACTCATGAATTCTATCATAACTTATTGCACCATTATAGTCTTTAATGAAGTCAGCGAGTGCTTTTTTGTTTGTTGCGTAATGCTTTGCAACATCTATATTAGCTTCTGTAAGAAGTTGTTTTATTTCCGAGTGTTCTAACTTAGACAACTTCCGATACATCTTTAGTAGGAAATAAAAAAATATTTTTTGAAAAAATTAGATTAGATTTTTTTTAAGTTATTTTTCAAAATAATTTAATATTTTTATTTTAATGAAACACATGCAAGATTGCAAGTTCTTTTCATACAATGCTCTCGCTACTGCCATCAAGAATGAGTTCAATAATGCTTCAAACGTTAATGTTATCTTTAACAAGAAGTTTGTGAAAGAATCTAAGTTTGGTCAGTATGTCAGACCATTAGCTATCGTCATTGACCGCAAACGTTATACTTCACAAGAGTTAGCAGTAGTTTTGAAACAAAAGGGTTTCTTCGTGAATGTCAAAGATACACACTATACTGTCATAAAGAACTCCAACATTGACTTCTTCAGTATTGCTATGAATCTTTCCGAACAGAAAGAATATAAGAAGGGTGAAACATCTGTGAAATATTATCCTTCATCTCTGAAGACAATAACGAACAAAGATGTTATACAAAAGTTCTTACCAAAGGTTGAAGAAGCTTCAATTGACATTGACGAAGGAAGTGAAATGGTTGAAGAAATTGACCCTGAAGCTATTTAACCAAAAATATATTTTTGGTGAAGAGGTGAGATATCACCTGTTTTTTCACCTCATTCTCT
The DNA here is from genome assembly GCF_026262505.1 of Trichomonas vaginalis G3. Taxonomy (NCBI): domain Eukaryota; phylum Parabasalia; order Trichomonadida; family Trichomonadidae; genus Trichomonas; species Trichomonas vaginalis. The sequence continues at coordinate 1,768 of NW_026529274.1, read as the reverse complement.
CTTCGTTAATGTTGTCGTGACTTCTTCGTTAATGTTGTCGTGACTTCATTCTTCCTCTTTGAAGTTATCGAAATATTCTGTTATTTTTTCCTTCAGTAATGTTAAGTCTTCTTTGAAGGTAAGTATTGTGCAACCTTTGATGTCATAGTGTGTTTGAGGAAGAGTATTTTTGACAATTTCTTTTATTTGCTCATTCGGTGTCATTGAAATCGGTAAGTTTTCACGATAGAACCAGTTTCTGTCAGATTTATATATTTTAGCAAGGTCGTAAAAGCTTTTGTTGTTTCTTCTGACTAAATGCAACATAACCATATCTCTATCTTCTTCTTTCTCCAACTCTTCAGTATAAATCATATACTTATAACTCTTTTCCTTTCCTTTTGGTACTGAACGTGGTATTCTTTTCTGTATGCTTTTGTCTTTGGATTCAATGACTTCATCTTTTGCTTGAAGTTTCTTTTCCATCTCTCCACGTTCTGCTTTATATAGTTCATCTAACATCATGAAAATATAACAAGCATAACGAGGTGAAGCCCACATTGCTACAGCATTTACTAAAAGTCTATGAACATAATAACCTTTCAAACCAGGTGCCAAATTCTTGCGATTTTCGTACGGAATCTCTTCCCTCGGTTTTCCGAGGGAAGCAATCATATGAGGAAATTCTTCTAAAAGTTCTTTTGCCTGTTGGTTTTCAAACCAATGATATGCTTGCTTTGTAGAACGAAGAGCGTTCATTATACTTTGCATTTGATACATATCATCTTTGACTGAACGAATGAGTCTCAATTGTTTGTTATATTGTATGTATTCGTATTCTTCATTTATGGCTTCATGAACGATAGCAGTTGTTGTGTTCTCTAATGTTGACATTACTGTTCTTACATACAGGATAAAAAAATAAATAAAATAAAAACTAACTTTATTTTTTCTGAGATAAACACTATTTCTTCACAACATTAAATTTTATCCTGTATGAAATGACTTTAAAAAGATTATTGACTGACTTCGAATACTATCTCATTGACGCACTGACAGACCCTCAAAACTGTGTTGAAAGTTCTTTAAGCTTTAAGATTGAAGGTACGACGCATTTTGTCTTCACTTACGTATTGAAAGAATATGACCGTTATCATAACGAAGTGAATCAAACACTAATAAAATTTGTAGATAAAAAATTGGTTAACAATGAATATTTTAAACGTGAAGACCCAAACACTGCTGGAGATGATGAAGAATACAGACAAGTTATTGAAAAAAATAACGCAAGATTAGATGCAATAGAAAAGAAGTTTAATGAATGTCTTACAAACACGTATGAATATCTTATGCAGTGGGAAGCCAGATGGAAATAAATTTACGTCAAATATGCAATTTATAAAATCTTATGTCGACAGGCTACGTAGCACAGTGGTCTAAGGTGTTATGGAGGGGTCAGGGTCTGTGGTTCGAACCGCGACAGCGCCGTATTTTCTTATTTTCTTTATTTGTCTTGTTTGTCGTGAATAAAAAGTGTCATAAAAGTGCTCTATCTTCCACGGGAATAAATAAAAAATTTACTTTATTTCTTCTTTATTTCTTTGTTCCCGTGGAAGAAGGGTTTTGCTGTTTTTTCTCAGCCGAAATCAATGATTTTTTCATTTTTGGAATCCTTAGCGAATGAGGAATCTTTTCTCTCGTGGAAGCTTTGACCTAAAATATAATTTAGGTGAAGAGGTGAGATGTCACCTGTTTTCTCACCTCTTTTTTCACCCTCGTGACTTTGTCA
>NW_026529273.1:0-236109 GCF_026262505.1 Trichomonas vaginalis G3 | reverse complement strand
ATGTCAGTTTTGTTGGATGGTATTTGTCAGAGCTGAATATTTGTCAAAAGCAGTTTTCACATCTAAAATATTTTTGGACGCATAGATGGTATGGCTTCACAGTAGTTTGTGTTTGACGCAAAACAAAATATTAACGCAGTATCGGAGGTCCATCTGTTCTAACTCCGGAATGTTTTCCAGATAATGCCAATAAACGGCAAAGCATTTGGTGTTGAAACTAAAGATTTTTATCATGAGTGCTTTCTTTGTCAGCTTTTAGAAACATAGGGGTCCTTGTTGGATTCGTCATTTTTTACCCTATATGAAATGGGTTTATTTGGCGCATTAGCAGGAGTTTGCATCCGATTTTGTCCCCGCAGTTGGAACAATAAGTAGAGGTGTTGGACTGTGAAAGTTCTTTCAAATCAGATGATGTAAAAAACTATCTGCGTTCAAAAAATGTAAACCAATATTTCATTGTCGACCAAAACCATTCTGCTCTTGGTGTCATTGACGGTTGTATTAAAAATGTTAAGAGACTTAAACCAACCACAAGGTGGTGAAGCAAATGAAATGTCATATTACGACAAGTATAGACACTTCCCATGGCAAAGATGAGGACAAGTTTTTAAATATTTACAATACCGTAAACAAAAAGGTTTGGGAAACCACTCCCCCGAAGAAATGAAAAACAACCCTGACTTAGAGAAAGACTATATATTTAATAATTTAGTCAAAAGAGACAAACAAAAAGAATGCCGGGCTTCAAACTTCAGAAAGGTGACAAAGTAAAAATAGAAATACCTAAACGCGACCCATAGAAAATACTATTGACTATGACAAACAATGAAACCCGACAGGTACTCACATTCGTGTTCGTGTAAAAATAGAAGAAAGCATACAAGAGAATATTATGAAGTTTTAGGCAAAACATGGCAAAATGTACACACTGCAAGCAGAAGATAAAACTACTATTGTCAGACCTCGTTTCAAACTTGTCAAAGTTCAGGTGGTATACTTTCAAAGACAGTTCTAACAAAATATAAGACAACTCCTGACGAATATGCTAAAGAAGTTGAAAATGACGACTAAGCAATTCTATACATGCGTAAACTGTCATGTAAGGGGCATGTATTCTTTACTTTGTCCCGTTGTTTGTGTATATCCTGAAACGCAAATGTGTATGGTTTCCTTCTCCCTGAGTGTCACTCCAGTAACAATTTATAGCAAACTTAACGTCGTCTTTAACATCATATCCTTTACCTTTTGTCATTCCTGACCAATCCCAATATCTATGCTTATGCCAACCTGCTTGAGATGTACTTAAATCTATGTAGTGACTGTGTGCAGGTAAATTTTCACCTGAAATCGTTTTACTTCCACCTGTTTCCTTTGAGAAGTTTGCACAATACAAAAACCTGCGACTATTTGTTCCCATGCACCAACACCAAACATTACTTGAGGACCTCTTGCATCCATAATGTATAAATAGAACCTACTGGGTTCATTAAATCAAATATATGAATATTTATAGGATTGTCTCTTTTGAACTTAAAATATAGTGCAACTATTTCAGGTTTCTTCTGTTTGTGTCAGAATATTTTTTATATATAATCTTATGTTTTCAGGGTAGGTAAAATCTTGACATATAATATTTATTTCGTCATCTGTATAATAATATACTATTCTCGTTTTTTCTATTGCATTATATCTTTATATTCTATAATAATCTAAATATAATGTTAGCTTTTGTTCATCTACATGTGGTGTTCTGTCGTCATCTCCATAGTCATAATAATGTGGTGCTGGAGCTGGTCAGGCAATGTCATATCTGCCTTCATAAACTCTAAATATTTCTTTTGTTCGTCTCCATATAAGTTTAAGTAGCAGTTGTTGTCTAATGGAACTTAACTTGTGTACCATCATTCTTTTTATAGCTTACATACATTTCATTGTTATTTTTCGGAATGAGTTTATACCGTGTACCATTTTCTAAGGACTGTACCAACTGCCATCTAAAATATTTATTTTCTTCATGACAGAAAAGTCCACCAACATAGTTTCAATATTTTTTGTTCCTATCAAAACTTTGGTATATTTTCATGACATATGTTTTATCTGCTTTATTTTCAAGGCTAACGTTTAAGTCTGTTATTTCAGAAGATTATTGTGTATGTCCAACGTCACTTTTCCTGTTTAAAGTTAGTTGTAAGTTTGTAATATTTGCAATGGTATTGTATGTCCAACGTCACTTTTCCTGTTTAAAGTTAGTTGTAAGTTTGTATATTTTGCAATGGTATGTGTATGTCCAACGTCACTTTTCCTGTTTAAAGTTAGTTGTAAGTTTGTAATATTTGCAATGGTATGTGTATGTCCAACGTCACTTTTCCTGTTTAAAGTTAGTTGTAAGTTTGTAATATTTGCAATGGTATGTGTATGTCCAACGTCACTTTTCCTGTTTAAAGTTAGTTGTAAGTTTGTAATATTTGCAATGGTATGTGTATGTCCAACGTCACTTTTCCTGTTTAAAGTTAGTTGTAAGTTTGTAATATTTGCAATGGTATGTGTATGTCCAACGTCACTTTTCCTGTTTAAAGTTAGTTGTAAGTTTGTAATATTTGCAATGGTATGTGTATGTCCAACGTCACTTTAGTTAGTATACCTAAGTCGTGTACTGTGGCACTGCGCGCCTCCATACACCACTTAGCTGTTTTGACACTTTATGAAACCGTTAACGTATATTTTACAACACAAACGACAACACCAATTTAATCTTAAATATTTACAAAGCCGCCAACCACTTCACCTCACTAATGAAAAAATAAACGTTCTCACAAACGTTCACACTAACGTTCTCATTTACAAAAGTATTGCAACTCTTCCCATTGCTGTGCTTCACACAATAGTTCATATTCTTCAGTATCGCTGCTGTCACTCCAATCGTCAGAGTCAAAGTCACTGTCAAAATAAATGTTAGTAAGTTTTGACAAAGCTAATGAAACACGTTTACCGTTTGTATCGTATGCTTGTATAAACTTTCCATTCTTCATTCCTTCATAAACGCTCAAACTAACTTTACCCTTTCTCCCTCGTATCTGATAGAATGTATTTTCACGAGGAACGAAGAACAAATTCTTGAACTCATGACCGTTGTAGTTTGTTATCTCAATAGTTTTCGTCATTTATATAAAAATAAAATAAAAAATAAATGATATCACCACCCTCACACGTATGAAAACATAGCCCAAAAATATATTTAGGGTAGAATGTTAGATCTAACCTCATTTCTAACCTCATTTCTACCCTGTTGAATTCATTGCTTTATAACTCTCTTCCTTGGTTTCTTTTTAGTTGCTTTCTTCACGTCTGTCTCCAACTTGACTGTCTTTCTTCTTCGTCCGTAATGATACCAGTTACTTCCACCAGTCAATGGGTCAAATGGTCTTTCGTAAGGGTTTCCATACATTCCATACATTCCATAGGGACCATACGGAAGAACTACTGGTGGAGAAGAAACATTTTCTTTAGTTCCATCGACTCTATTTAAATGCATTGTTTCACCTTTCATCTGGTCATTAAAGTCTTTTGCGTGTTTTGCAAACTCATCGTCCTTTCCTAAAGCATTTTCTGACTCAGTCGCAACCAAATTGGATGCTTTATTTATGAGCCCTATTTTATTTAATTTTAACTTCTTTGCAACCCAGCCTCCAATCTTTCCTTTATTTGCATCTAATGTCTTCGAAACCCTTCCTCCACTCATTTTATTTACTGCGTCATAAGCTCCAAGTGCTTTTGCTCCAAATGCTAATGCTTTTGTTCCCATTGCGCCTAAAGCTGCCCAAGCTACCATTTACCCCATATTAAAATCATCTCTCTTCAATATTATCTCATAAAAGTTCTCGTTACTGGAGAAAGTCAATGAAACATAAACATTCTCACGTGCTTCGCCCTCACCGCTTTGCGGTCTATTTAACTTCTTTCTTATATCATCTATACGCTTCAAAATGTCTGAACAATTGCTAACATCTTCTACAACAGTTATTTCATCATGAACGACCTTTAAGAACAAGCTCATTTAATATGCTATTAAAATCATCTCAATAATGAGTCCATCCTTTCCGTCTTTAGGTAGCACAACATCTTTCATTGAAGAAGGTTCGACAAGTCTTATGTTAAACTTACTGACAAAGTTTGTTATACTATAATGCTTCGGCGGCGAATACATGTAGTTTGAAAGACATAATATAGATTCTTCGGCAAATTCACTTATACTGGATTTTATAACAATGTTCTCACGAGACCAAATACCACCAATTGACAATCTTGTAAGCAATCCTGCTGAACCTTCTACTGTAAACGTCGATGGTAACATTCCACGAAGGTCATCTATTGACATCGTTGAGTCACTGTATTTAAATATTTTCTTAAAGCAATCGTCATTATCTAACCATGCAATAGCTTTGAAGTTTTCATTTGAATATACATCTGCTTCATTAAATGTAAAACCTGACTTCTTTGCAGAGACGACTTTAAAATCTATTGCATTTGTTTCAAAATTATATGCTATGGTAACTTCTGAAGGTAATGGGTGTCCTTCTGCAGTAAGTTGTTCTCTCACTACCGTTTGAAGCTTTGTGTTAAAAACTTTCATGTCATCTCCTGTATCTAAGTTCACATACACAGCAACAGGAAAACTATCTTGCTTCTTTGTTTCATCATTATATCTCAAAACATTAAAGTTCTTCAATAATATTGTTCTTCCTGCTGGAATACTTCGAACCTGTCTGATTTCAATAGCTTTCTCACCTCCTACATACTCTACCCAGTGTCTTGGATATTCATAAGTATACTGACTTTCTTGAATTTTGGTTGGTTTCATCATAACGTGTTCATAGTATATCTTTATACTCTTGTCAGTTAGACTCGGTGCTATATTCTGAATATTTCTGACTTGCATTTTTAATGGAGATAAAATGAAGCATTTAATACATGACGTAGATGAAGACATGAATGAAACTACAGACAAACTTAACTCTTCTCTCATTCTTCCTTTCAGTAAGGACTATGAGTTCTGTTCAAATGGTGTGTATTTCTATTGTGGAAAGATGGGTTCAGGTAAGACATTTAACCTCATTCGTCATATACTCATAACAGAGCGTTTAGGAAACGACTCTTACTATGACCAAATCATTATATCAGCAACTTCAGACTCTATGGACTCAACAGCGAAAACATTCATGAGTAAAGTTCAAGCATCTGTCGTTAAAGTTCCAGACAGTGAACTCATTGAATTTCTTCAACGTTACATTCGACGTAAGAGGAAATATTATGCCATCGTAGAGTTCATACAGTCAGGAATGCAAAAGACTTCTGAGGAGATGGAAAGAATTATTGACAAACACCACTTACGTCAGTACTCAGGAGTTTACGATATGAAACGACTTACAAACTACATTCTGTCAAAACTTTCAAAATACCCCTTCAAAAAATATCCTTCAAACACTCTGCTCGTTTGTGACGACTTCGCCGGAAAAGGTTTAGTGTCAAAGCCTGACTCACCATTAGCTAACATCATAACTAAAGTCAGACATTACCATTTAACTGTAGCAATACTTATGCAAACATGGCGTTTCCTTGCTTTAAACATAAAACGTCTCATAACTGACTTCGTTATCTTTCAAGGTTTCTCACGTTATGATATTGAACTCATTGGAAACAGTCAGGTATAACATTACCTTTGAAGAAATTTGGAAGCATATAAGTCTTCATCTCTCCTCGTTCATACCTTGAGATTCATATCATGACTAATACCATTAAAGTCAAAAATATTCCATGGGAACGACCAACATTGTTTTAAGTTTAACCTTCAATTGACTGATGGTAAACAAATTCCATGCATCTCTGTCGCCATTTCTGTTAATATTTTGCTGTCATTCATATCATCCACTTCCCCATCCGTTAGCTTTTGAGGATATGCGTTAGAATAGCTGTTCTTAAATGAAGGCTTTTCACCTTTGAGAGCATAAACTCTATAACTTTCTGCATACTTATGTTTGAACCTCCTGAGCCATCAATTGACATAAATTTTTATAGGTTTCCACCCTTTGTTCATATTCCTGCTTCTTCCCTTTGCTCTTTTGTTCAGTAGTTCTACATCTTTATACACAACACCTGTCTCGGTGAATTCAACAATATTTTCATTCGTTAGCTTTACATTCAAACCCTTGTCGAGTATTGTTCATTTCATACATATAAAAGGTTTTTATTCTATATGAAATGAGAAGCAAATCCATCTTAGCTGGTGCCGTTAATGTTCCAATTGAACCAACATCAAATGTTGACTCACGAACGACAAACAATATTGTCATAAAGAACTATAGTTCAGAGTGTTTGAAAGAACCAGAACCAGAGCTGAAATCCGTGAATTTAAACACAGCTTCAAACGCTAACGCTACATCAGATGTTAAGTTAGAGTATCCACCACTGGACCAAATTCTTTCAAGAGAAGCCAACGACAACCCTTACACAAATGTTCAAACAAATCCTTCAGATAACGTAGACCATTACCTTCTTCAGTTATACCAAACAATTTTACTCAAAGACGATAAGAAGCTTTTGACAAATCTTATAAGTAAGAACCAAATAATTCTAACAAAGGAGGACCTTGAAAATGTTATCTCACGAATAACAGGAAAGCAATGTGTCATTGACTATCTCGACCCTGAAATCGAATGCTGTGGTCAAACGCCACCATTCATGAAAATAGGTAACATCCGCATCATTGAAACACCAGGAACTACAGGAGTTGAGTTTAAGTATAAATATTCGAACGAGTATACAAAACTTTCAACAGAATATAAACTTTGCTTGAAATATGTTTTAGTAAATTAAAGCAATTTGTAATATCTATCCAAAACTTCTTTAACAGTATCGAACTCATCTTCATAATGCAAACCTAATCTTATTGACTTGGTGCAGTTTTCACTAACACAATATTTTTCTGTTCTCTTGACTGACATAACTAACTCATTTGTTTCATCAAACAGCAACAACCAAAGTTCATGACCTAATACATAACATTCATACTTTATATTTTTAGCTCTGAGTTCTCTTGTAAGCTGTTGCATTTAATATTTTCTAAAAAGTCAACTTCAACAGTCATTCGCACTGGTGCCTTCAGTTCTACAGGCTCGCCCTGAAAGTCAACTAGTCTGAATTGCATGTCTTTCAAATTATGAGGACTAATGCGAACCCATTTACCTAAATGAGTTGCTATGACAGGAACGTTTGGAATGAACATTGAATTGACTGCATAACAGAAGGATTTATATTCTACTGAACCTTTACTATTAACTCCTGAAATGCCTGTGACATTAGCTATTTTAGACTCAATGTACAAAACAATTACCATAACATACGTATGGAACAGATTTCATCTCAATCGTTTTGTCAACACTTTTCAAAGGAAATGTCATATGGTATGCTCCCAAAAGAAGTTGTACTCTATGACTCATTCGTGTTATCTTGAACTCTTTCTTGCTACTGAACTTCAATGTTCCCTCAGAAGAGAGTTCGACATCTATGTTGTCAATAGTTTCTTCATTTATGAGAGTATCTATGACTCCAGCAATTTTATCTATTCTATACTCTGCTCTGTTAGGAAATGTTATAAAACTTCTTTTGTCATCTATTTCAATCTCTATGAAATCTGTTTCATCTGTTATAACGAATGAAGCAATAGTATTGAAGTCAACAACTCTGAAAGCAAGTGCTTCATTCTGAAGACCTAAGTTTGTTTGTAGCTTTACTGTCCCGTATTCGTTTGGGTCTGTACTTTGCAAATAGAACAACATTTTATTCTCATTAAAATATGACTATTGCTGCATATGCGTATGAAACAAATGAAGCAAGAAGAGCACATGAACTAGTAAACGAAAACTCAACTTTAACCATTGAAGGCAATGATTTAGTCATTGACGATGGAAAAACTAAAAAAGTCATTGATTTCGATACTTTTAACACTTATGACCCATTCATTACAATAAGTAAAGTTCCTATCATAAATGATGGAACGGTGCAATATATAAATTCTACAGTAGATGCCTCATTAGTGAAAGTACTGAATGTTCTCATTGAATTGTTAAAGAGCTTTCGATTTGACGACAACATTAAATGCCTAAAGAATTTAGTCATGAATGAGAAACAAATTCTTGGCGTTGCTGGTAGCAGTAATGATGTACACCTTATGACATTAGAATATTATAACGAACATAAAGATGAACTGAAAGGAGAGAAGGGTGACACCGGACCACAAGGACCACAAGGAATACAAGGAATACAAGGACCTCAAGGCGAAAACGGTTTGGATGGAAAGGATGGAAAGGATGGAAAAACTGCTAAATCATGGATATGGGACCTTATAAATACTGGTTTAACAGCTGCTTCATATGGAGTTCTTCAATACCAAATCGGAAAGATATGGGCAGTACTTGGTGAAGAAGCTTTAGATGACGTTAAAAATGCTTTGAACTTCATTTCAAATGGTTCGGATACTATTAAAACTTTATCTGGTTGGATGCAAGAAACAAGGAGTCAAATAGATACTGTAAGACGTATAGCAAACAATGCACGTACGGGATTGGATACTTTACGAAAAGCACAAAATACACTAAAGGAAGCAAATGATATTCTTGGCTCAGTATCAGACATGCATGAAGATTGGCTTAAAGGTATTGACAAATCTTTAAAAAATCACAGTCAGTCTATTGCTGACTACAAGAAAAGTATAGATTTTTTACATAGTGCTATGGACGTACATGATGGAAGCATAAGGAACTTACTTAATGCTAACAATAACTTACCAGGAACTATTAAAGCATTTATAAAGTCCTTTGTAAAACCCGGTGCTCTAACATTTAGGTCTTTGAGAGCAAGAGCATTGAAGTCAAGAGATGCAGAAACTCCAACAGAACCTACAGAAGGAACTGAAAAAACAGAAACTCCAGAGGAACCACCAAAACCAACAGCTAATGAAATATTGTTCGAATATTTTCCAAGGTACTCTGTTCTCATTGCATACATTCAAGAAATACTTAAGAAAGCAGACTTGACTTTAGGAGATGATGAAAGTTCTGTATATCTTTCGTTCCAGTTTCAAATAGCAGAACTTTTAAGACAGATATGCTTAATGTATGACAACATCTCTGATTTCACAAGATATGATGACGACCATGACCCCGAACACGGTGAAGAAGAAGTTTTACAAACATCCATTAAGACAGGAAAGGTTTTAACTCAAAGTCTCATTATTGACACCAAAGATGGCGAAGTGGACGTTCTTCAAGAGCTGAAGAAAAATACTTCTGAAGGAGGTGGTGGTAGGCATGAACTTGAAATAAATGAGATAGAAGAGAAATTAGCCGAAAAAGCGGACAAGAACCACGTTCATTATATAACTTCAGACGAACAGATTATAACGGACTACCATGGATATTTAACACGAACTGAAGAAGTGAAGACGGAAGACCCCAATGAAAGAAGATATAAATACATTCGTGCTAAAGGTTATGACATAAGCTGTACTGTACAGTATGACACGGGTAAAGCACCAGAAACATTTGGTTATACCGGTGAAATTTATGCCTCTACTTTCTCTGTTAAAGGTGTATTAGTTGAACCAAGATTTACTTTGAGAGTTAAGTCAAAAATAACGTTTGAAGATGCTATTAAAAGTAAAGCTGACAAAGTTGAACTCGAAGCAATGAACAAAGTTTTGAAATCTCATAAACACAACATCTCCGATATAAATGAACTTCAAGCTACATTAGACAGTAAAGCCGACAAGAACCATACACATAAATCCTTCACTACTGTTAGAGCAGACGACATAATATTGAACTATACCCTTGGTTCAAGTGCACCATTAGAAAATCCAAGTACAAGCGTAAAAGATACACTAAACTCCTTAAATAGTAAATGTATGAACATTGAAGGTCATGCCAGAAACTTTGAAACCCATGAACTACCAGCAATGTTAGACAGTAAAGCTGACAAGAACCATACACATACAAGTTTTACAACTGTTGCTATAGAAAGTATTGAAGGAACGGTTGAAGAAACTGGTGGGGATGCATTATATTGTAAACCTCCTAACTTTCCACAAGGTTTAACATCGGATGACGACATAACGACGATGAGAAACATTAGATGTAAAGATGTTTATGTCATGAAGGATGAACATAATATTAAATTCACTGCTCAAGATTTATATGACAAGAAGGCTGACAAAACAGAGCTTCAAACATTAAAGACAGAAATACTTCAAACATTATATCCTATAGGTTCTATTTATACGTCAATGAACTCAATAAATCCAGCAACAGTTCTGGGTTTCGGTACGTGGGAGCAGATTGTAGATAAATTCTTATACTGTGCGAACTCTTCAAAGCAAACAGGAGGTTCGAAGAAAATTACTGAAGCAAACCTTCCACCGCACACTCATACAGGAACGACAAACTTTTCTGGTGACCATAGTCACTCATTAAGAGACCATCCATTATACAACTCAGAGTATGAAGCTGGCAATGACGTTTTATCTCCAGATTATAACCATTCAGCAAAAAAGACTTTTCGACAAACTGAACCAGGAGGAAATCATTCACACACTTTCACAACAAATCCAACAGGCTCGGGTGAAGATTATATGCCACCATTTGTGACTATATTCGCATGGTACCGCGTTCAATGAACGCGCTTGAGCCTAGAATAAAATCTTTAACTTTACATAAATGAGCTTGAAAGAAGTATTCGAACAACATCCATGGAGGTCATTTAAGAAGTTCAATGAAGCTGCAAAGAGTTGGGGATTTACTAACAGAGCTGAAGTGAAAAGGTTCTTTGACAAAAATGTTGTACATCAAACAAAAATAAACCCTTACGACTACTTTTTACCAATTTACTCCAACACTCCTGACGCATACCAATTTGACACTCTCATTCAAAGCAGAAAAGGAGGACATAAACCATTCCTCATCTTCATAAATGTTAACACTCGTAAAGCATATGCATATCCAATGAGGAACAAAGGAACTCGTGAAGTGTTAAGAGTTTTACAAAAGTTTGTAGCAGAACATAGCCCAAGTACTTTAACATCAGACCAAGACAGTGCATACCTCAGTAATGAAATCACAGAATTTCTCATTAAGCATAACATAACTCACTACACTACTGAAGACCATAACCATAACATACTCGGCATCATAAACCGCTTCATAAGGACTCTCAGAGATTTAAACCAAGAGCGAGACTTTACCGAAGAAACAATGAAACATTTTCTCGAAGTATATAATTCCTCAACACATTCTACAACAGGACATACACCAAATTCAATGACACAACAACAAGAAGAAAAGTATATACAAAAGAAACGAAGCCAAACACAAAATATCATAAATTCAACACAATTTACCCTCATTCCTGGTACAAAAGTTCGTGTAGTTCTTGACGACAAACCGTTGACAAAGAAACGTTTAAGGTTAAGTAGAAACTATTATATCGTAGACTCTACACAAGGTAATGGATATCTTATAAAAGCTGCTGACGACTCCATAGCATTTTACCCTTGTCATAAATTAGTTGAAAGTAGTAATGGCAAACTTGCTGAAACCATTGACGAAGCAAAGCGAGGAGTGGTTATTGAAATACTTGGCTATAACATAAACGATGACACTTATAAAGTAAGATATGAAGGAGGCGTTGAAGATGTTATACCATCTAAGAACTTGAGAGAGTCGAAGCCAACACATCTGGGACCATTAGAGCGGGAGTACTGGAAAGACAAAAATATGCCAGAAAGAATAAGAAAATTCTTCTAAACTTTTTCATTAGATGTAAATGAACCAAAAATATATTTTAGGTGAAGAGGTTAGATCTCACCTCTTTTCTCACCTCTTTTTTCACCTCTTGAATTTTCATGAATTTCCTTAAGATAGAAAAAAGTGAGTTAAAATGAGATGTTTACTGAGGGTCCCTCGGTCCCTCGGTCCCTCGGTCAACTAACATCTTTTTGAAAATGGTGACAACATGACATTTTGACAACAGTCGGGAAAATGTCAAGACTTCTTCATCGTAACGAGTGTAAATGAACCAAAAATATATTTTAGGTGAAGAGGTTAGATCTCACCTCTTTTCTCACCTCTTTTTTCACCTCTTGAATTTTCATGAATTTCCTTAAGATAGAAAAAAGTGAGTTAAAATGAGATGTTTACTGAGGGTCCCTCGGTCCCTCGGTCCCTCGGTCAACTAACATCTTTTTGAAAATGGTGACAACATGACATTTTGACAACAGTCGGGAAAATGTCAAGACTTCTTCGTAAATGTTTTGTCAAGACTTCTTCGTAAATGTTTTGTCAAGACTTCTTCGTAAATGTTTTGTCAAGACTTCTTCGTAAATGTTTTGTCAAGACTTCTTCGTAATGAGTGTAAACGACCAAAAAATATATTTTATGTTAGCATGTTAGATCTAACACGTTTTCTAACCTCTTTTCTACCCTCTTGAATTTTCATGAATTTTCCCGAAATAAAAAATAAAGTTAGTTTTTTTAAAAAAATATTTTTTATTTTTATTGTAAGAACATGTTAGCAACAACTTCACCAAACTCTTTAGTCATGAACCCAACTTCAATGTTAGTAGAGATGAAAAGCTTCATTCCTTCTTCATATACTTTCGAAACAGAAATCCAGAAGATAAAGCAGGAACTTCTCCAAGGAGATTTAGATTGCACTGCAAAAGATGAAACAAATGAACAGTATCTTTATGAAATGCAGGACCTCATCGACCATCTACCTAAACTTCCTGAAATACAGCAACAAAAGCTCACTATTCCAGAATTCGATGAAATAGAAGTCAAAGCAACTGACTCAGTAGAAATAAAGAAGTTCATACGAAAGGTAAACTATGAGTTTCTAGGATTTCATTGCAACCACAAAGTCATGGACAAAGATTGCAACATGGTATATAAGAACATCTCTGACATATATAAATCTGAAGAATTTAAGACCTACGACAACTTTGTTTCGTTAGTTGCTGAATGTGTATGGCAGATAAGAGATAAAGATAGAAGAGGCAAAGTATGGAACGAACAAATAAGACCAGCAACTTTTGAGTTAAAGAAAACCATTAACGCTATAGTTGTACTTGCAGGACAAATTTCAATGTACAATGCAAAAATGAACCCGCAATGTTCTAAATGTAAAGCGGCAATAAGGAAATATAACTACTCCATCAAAGAGATAGAAAGAATGAGAAACGACTATGCAGACTTAAAGAAAGAAGTAGAGAAACCAGCAGAAGATAAAATGGACATGTTAGCATTTCTGAACAAAAACTATCCAACAGCAGAAGATTTCCTTCTTTCAGATGTCAAGAAGAAATATAAAGAAACTTTCAATATTGTGAAAACTTTTGATATCCTTCGTGAAGAAATAGAAGCTACAAAACTGTTTAAAGTCATGAACCATCGCAACATATACCATGTAAAACGCTTGTAAATAGTTATGTTAGAAAACGTGTTAGAAAACGTGTTAGATCTAACATGCTAACATAAACTTTATTTTTATTGAATTCTGTATGAAATTTCATGAGTTTTGTGTGTTTTAGACCATGTTAGAAAACGTGTTAGAAAACGTGTTAGATCTAACATGCTAACATAAAATATATTTTTGTCTGATTTACACTCATTTCGATGACATTTTGACAACAACACAGGAAATAAACTTCTTCGTATATGTTTTGTCAAGACTTCATCGAAATGAGTGTAAATCAGACAAAAATATATTTTATGTTAGCATGTTAGATCTAACACGTTTTCTAACACGTTTTCTAACATGGTCTAAAACACACAAAACTCATGAAATTTCATACAGAATTCAATAAAAATAAAGTTTATGTTAGCATGTTAGATCTAACACGTTTTCTAACACGTTTTCTAACATAACTATTTACAAGCGTTTTACATGGTATATGTTGCGATGGTTCATGACTTTAAACAGTTTTGTAGCTTCTATTTCTTCACGAAGGATATCAAAAGTTTTCACAATATTGAAAGTTTCTTTATATTTCTTCTTGACATCTGAAAGAAGGAAATCTTCTGCTGTTGGATAGTTTTTGTTCAGAAATGCTAACATGTCCATTTTATCTTCTGCTGGTTTCTCTACTTCTTTCTTTAAGTCTGCATAGTCGTTTCTCATTCTTTCTATCTCTTTGATGGAGTAGTTATATTTCCTTATTGCCGCTTTACATTTAGAACATTGCGGGTTCATTTTTGCATTGTACATTGAAATTTGTCCTGCAAGTACAACTATAGCGTTAATGGTTTTCTTTAACTCAAAAGTTGCTGGTCTTATTTGTTCGTTCCATACTTTGCCTCTTCTATCTTTATCTCTTATCTGCCATACACATTCAGCAACTAACGAAACAAAGTTGTCGTAGGTCTTAAATTCTTCAGATTTATATATGTCAGAGATGTTCTTATATACCATGTTGCAATCTTTGTCCATGACTTTGTGGTTGCAATGAAATCCTAGAAACTCATAGTTTACCTTTCGTATGAACTTCTTTATTTCTACTGAGTCAGTTGCTTTGACTTCTATTTCATCGAATTCTGGAATAGTGAGCTTTTGTTGCTGTATTTCAGGAAGTTTAGGTAGATGGTCGATGAGGTCCTGCATTTCATAAAGATACTGTTCATTTGTTTCATCTTTTGCAGTGCAATCTAAATCTCCTTGGAGAAGTTCCTGCTTTATCTTCTGGATTTCTGTTTCGAAAGTATATGAAGAAGGAATGAAGCTTTTCATCTCTACTAACATTGAAGTTGGGTTCATGACTAAAGAGTTTGGTGAAGTTGTTGCTAACATGTTCTTACAATAAAAATAAAAAATATTTTTTTAAAAAAACTAACTTTATTTTTTTATGTTTTTTGTGAAAGTGTCAAAACTCATGAATTTCGAGAGTTTTCTACGATGTTAGAAAAGAGGTTAGAAAACGTGTTAGATCTAACATGCTAACATAAAATATATTTTTTGGTCGTTTACACTCATTACGAAGAAGTCTTGACAAAACATTTACGAAGAAGTCTTGACAAAACATTTACGAAGAAGTCTTGACAAAACATTTACGAAGAAGTCTTGACAAAACATTTACGAAGAAGTCTTGACATTTTCCCGACTGTTGTCAAAATGTCATGTTGTCACCATTTTCAAAAAGATGTTAGTTGACCGAGGGACCGAGGGACCGAGGGACCCTCAGTAAACATCTCATTTTAACTCACTTTTTTCTATCTTAAGGAAATTCATGAAAATTCAAGAGGTGAAAAAAGAGGTGAGAAAAGAGGTGAGATCTAACCTCTTCACCTAAAATATATTTTTGGTTCATTTACATCTAATGAAAAAGTTTAGAAGAATTTTCTTATTCTTTCTGGCATATTTTTGTCTTTCCAGTACTCCCGCTCTAATGGTCCCAGATGTGTTGGCTTCGACTCTCTCAAGTTCTTAGATGGTATAACATCTTCAACGCCTCCTTCATATCTTACTTTATAAGTGTCATCGTTTATGTTATAGCCAAGTATTTCAATAACCACTCCTCGCTTTGCTTCGTCAATGGTTTCAGCAAGTTTGCCATTACTACTTTCAACTAATTTATGACAAGGGTAAAATGCTATGGAGTCGTCAGCAGCTTTTATAAGATATCCATTACCTTGTGTAGAGTCTACGATATAATAGTTTCTACTTAACCTTAAACGTTTCTTTGTCAACGGTTTGTCGTCAAGAACTACACGAACTTTTGTACCAGGAATGAGGGTAAATTGTGTTGAATTTATGATATTTTGTGTTTGGCTTCGTTTCTTTTGTATATACTTTTCTTCTTGTTGTTGTGTCATTGAATTTGGTGTATGTCCTGTTGTAAAATGTGTTGAGGAATTATATACTTCGAGAAAATGTTTCATTGTTTCTTCGGTAAAGTTCGCTCTTGGTTTAAATCTCTGAGAGTCCTTATGAAGCGGTTTATGATGCCGAGTATGTTATGGTTATGGTCTTCAGTAGTGTAGTGAGTTATGTTATGCTTAATGAGAAATTCTGTGATTTCATTACTGAGGTATGCACTGTCTTGGTCTGATGTTAAAGTACTTGGGCTATGTTCTGCTACAAACTTTTGTAAAACTCTTAACACTTCACGAGTTCCTTTGTTCCTCATTGGATATGCATATGCTTTACGAGTGTTAACATTTATGAAGATGAGGAATGGTTTATGTCCTCCTTTTCTGCTTTGAATGAGAGTGTCAAATTGGTATGCGTCAGGAGTGTTGGAGTAAATTGGTAAAAAGTAGTCGTAAGGGTTTATTTTTGTTTGATGTACAACATTTTTGTCAAAGAACCTTTTCACTTCAGCTCTGTTAGTAAATCCCCAACTCTTTGCAGCTTCATTGAACTTCTTAAATGACCTCCATGGATGTTGTTCGAATACTTCTTTCAAGCTCATTTATGTAAAGTTAAAGATTTTATTCTAGGCTCAAGCGCGTTCATTGAACGCGGTACCATGCGAATATAGTCACAAATGGTGGCATATAATCTTCACCCGAGCCTGTTGGATTTGTTGTGAAAGTGTGTGAATGATTTCCTCCTGGTTCAGTTTGTCGAAAAGTCTTTTTTGCTGAATGGTTATAATCTGGAGATAAAACGTCATTGCCAGCTTCATACTCTGAGTTGTATAATGGATGGTCTCTTAATGAGTGACTATGGTCACCAGAAAAGTTTGTCGTTCCTGTATGAGTGTGCGGTGGAAGGTTTGCTTCTAATTTTCTTCGAACCTCCTGTTTGCTTTGAAGAGTTCGCACAGTATAAGAATTTATCTACAATCTGCTCCCACGTACCGAAACCCAGAACTGTTGCTGGATTTATTGAGTTCATTGACGTATAAATAGAGCCTAGGATATAATGTTTGAAGTATTTCAGTCTTTAATGTTTGAAGCTCTGTTTTGTCAGCCTTCTTGTCATATAAATCTTGAGCAGTGAATTTAATATTATGTTCATCCTTCATGACATAAACATCTTTACATCTAATGTTTCTCATCGTCGTTATGTCGTCATCCGATGTTAAACCTTGTGGAAAGTTAGGAGGTTTACAATATAATGCATCCCCACCAGTTTCTTCAACCGTTCCTTCAATACTTTCTATAGCAACAGTTGTAAAACTTGTATGTGTATGGTTCTTGTCAGCTTTACTGTCTAACATTGCTGGTAGTTCATGGGTTTCAAAGTTTCTGGCATGACCTTCAATGTTCATACATTTACTATTTAAGGAGTTTAGTGTATCTTTTACGCTTGTACTTGGATTTCTAATGGTGCACTTGAACCAAGGGTATAGTTCAATATTATGTCGTCTGCTCTAACAGTAGTGAAGGATTTATGTGTATGGTTCTTGTCGGCTTTACTGTCTAATGTAGCTTGAAGTTCATTTATATCGGAGATGTTGTGTTTATGAGATTTCAAAACTTTGTTCATTGCTTCGAGTTCAACTTTGTCAGCTTTACTTTTAATAGCATCTTCAAACGTTATTTTTGACTTAACTCTCAAAGTAAATCTTGGTTCAACTAATACACCTTTAACAGAGAAAGTAGAGGCATAAATTTCATCGTTATAACTAAATGCTTCTGGTGCTTTACCCGTGTCATACTGTACAGTACAGCTTATGTCATAACCTTTAGCACGAATGTATTTATATCTTCTTTCATTGGGGTCTTCCGTCTTCACTTCTTCAGTTCGTGTTAAATATCCATGGTAGTCCGTTATAATCTGTTCGTCTGAAGTTATATAATGAACGTGGTTTTTCTGCTTTTTCGGCTAATTTCTCTTCTATCTCATTTATTTCAAGTTCATGCCTACCACCACCTCCCGAAGAAGTATTTTTCTTCAGCTCTTGAAGAACGTCCACTTCGCCATCTTTGGTGTCAATAATGAGACTTTGAGTTAAAACCTTTCCTGTCTTAATGGATGTTTGTAAAACTTCTTCTTCACCGTGTTCGGGGTCATGGTCGTCATCATATCTTGTGAAATCAGAGATGTTGTCATACATTAAGCATATCTGTCTCAAAAGTTCTGCTATTTGAAACTGGAACGAAAGATATACAGAACTTTCATCATCTCCTAAAGTCAAGTCTGCTTTCTTAAGTATTTCTTGAATGTATGCAATGAGAACAGAGTACCTTGGAAAATATTCGAACAATATTTCATTAGCTGTTGGTTTTGGTGGTTCCTCTGGAGTTTCTGTTGTTTCAGTTCCTTCTGTAGGTTCTGTTGGAGTTTCTGCATCTCTTGACTTCAATGCTCTTGCTCTCAAAGACCTAAATGTTAGAGCACCGGGTTTTACAAAGGACTTTATAAATGCTTTAATAGTTCCTGGTAAGTTATTGTTAGCATTAAGTAAGTTCCTTATGCTTCCATCATGTACGTCCATAGCACTATGTAAAAAATCTATACTTTTCTTGTAGTCAGCAATAGACTGACTGTGATTTTTTAAAGATTTGTCAATACCTTTAAGCCAATCTTCATGCATGTCTGATACTGAGCCAAGAATATCATTTGCTTCCTTTAGTGTATTTTGTGCTTTTCGTAAAGTATCCAATCCCGTACGTGCATTGTTTGCTATACGTCTTACAGTATCTATTTGACTCCTTGTTTCTTGCATCCAACCAGATAAAGTTTTAATAGTATCCGAACCATTTGAAATGAAGTTCAAAGCATTTTTAACGTCATCTAAAGCTTCTTCACCAAGTACTGCCCATATCTTTCCGATTTGGTATTGAAGAACTCCATATGAAGCAGCTGTTAAACCAGTATTTATAAGGTCCCATATCCATGATTTAGCAGTTTTTCCATCCTTTCCATCCTTTCCATCCAAACCGTTTTCGCCTTGAGGTCCTTGTATTCCTTGTATTCCTTGTGGTCCTTGTGGTCCGGTGTCACCCTTCTCTCCTTTCAGTTCATCTTTATGTTCGTTATAATATTCTAATGTCATAAGGTGTACATCATTACTGCTACCAGCAACGCCAAGAATTTGTTTCTCATTCATGACTAAATTCTTTAGGCATTTAATGTTGTCGTCAAATCGAAAGCTCTTTAACAATTCAATGAGAACATTCAGTACTTTCACTAATGAGGCATCTACTGTAGAATTTATATATTGCACCGTTCCATCATTTATGATAGGAACTTTACTTATTGTAATGAATGGGTCATAAGTGTTAAAAGTATCGAAATCAATGACTTTTTTAGTTTTTCCATCGTCAATGACTAAATCATTGCCTTCAATGGTTAAAGTTGAGTTTTCGTTTACTAGTTCATGTGCTCTTCTTGCTTCATTTGTTTCATACGCATATGCAGCAATAGTCATATTTTAATGAGAATAAAATGTTGTTCTATTTGCAAAGTACAGACCCAAACGAATACGGGACAGTAAAGCTACAAACAAACTTAGGTCTTCAGAATGAAGCACTTGCTTTCAGAGTTGTTGACTTCAATACTATCGCTTTTCGTTATAACAGATGAAACAGATTTCATAGAGATTGAAATAGATGACAAAAGAAGTTTTATAACATTTCCTAACAGAGCAGAGTATAGAATAGATAAAATTGCTGGAGTCATAGATACTCTCATAAATGAAGAAACTATTGACAACATAGATGTCGAACTCTCTTCTGAGGGAACATTGAAGTTCAGTAGCAAGAAAGAGTTCAAGATAACACGAATGAGTCATAGAGTACAACTTCTTTTGGGAGCATACCATATGACATTTCCTTTGAAAAGTGTTGACAAAACGATTGAGATGAAATCTGTTCCATACGTATGTTATGGTAATTGTTTGTACATTGAGTCTAAAATAGCTAATGTCACAGGCATTTCAGGAGTTAATAGTAAAGGTTCAGTAGAATATAAATCCTTCTGTTATGCAGTCAATTCAATGTTCATTCCAAACGTTCCTGTCATAGCAACTCATTTAGGTAAATGGGTTCGCATTAGTCCTCATAATTTGAAAGACATGCAATTCAGACTAGTTGACTTTCAGGGCGAGCCTGTAGAACTGAAGGCACCAGTGCGAATGACTGTTGAAGTTGACTTTTTAGAAAATATTAAATGCAACAGCTTACAAGAGAACTCAGAGCTAAAAATATAAAGTATGAATGTTATGTATTAGGTCATGAACTTTGGTTGTTGCTGTTTGATGAAACAAATGAGTTAGTTATGTCAGTCAAGAGAACAGAAAAATATTGTGTTAGTGAAAACTGCACCAAGTCAATAAGATTAGGTTTGCATTATGAAGATGAGTTCGATACTGTTGAAGAAGTTTTGGATAGATATTACAAATTGCTTTAATTTACTAAAACATATTTCAAGCAAAGTTTATATTCTGTTGAAAGTTTTGTATACTCGTTCGAATATTTATACTTAAACTCAACTCCTGTAGTTCCTGGTGTTTCAATGATGCGGATGTTACCTATTTTCATGAATGGTGGCGTTTGACCACAGCATTCGATTTCAGGGTCGAGATAGTCAATGACACATTGTTTCCCTGTTATTCGTGAGATAACATTTTCAAGGTCCTCCTTTGTTAGAATTATTTGGTTCTTACTTATAAGATTTGTCAAAAGCTTCTTATCGTCTTTGAGTAAAATTGTTTGGTATAACTGAAGAAGGTAATGGTCTACGTTATCTGAAGGATTTGTTTGAACATTTGTGTAAGGGTTGTCGTTGGCTTCTCTTGAAAGAATTTGGTCCAGTGGTGGATACTCTAACTTAACATCTGATGTAGCGTTAGCGTTTGAAGCTGTGTTTAAATTCACGGATTTCAGCTCTGGTTCTGGCTCTTTCAAACACTCCGAACTATAGTTCTTTATGACAATATTGTTTGTCGTTCGTGAGTCAACATTTGATGTTGGTTCAATTGGAACATTAACGGCACCAGCTAAGATGGATTTGCTTCTCATTTCATATAGAATAAAAACCTTTTATATGTATGAAATGAACAATATACTCGACAAGGGTTTGAATGTAAAGCTAACGAATGAAAATATTGTTGAATTCACCGAGACAGGTGTGTGTATAAAGATGTAGAACTACTGAACAAAAGAGCAAAGGGAAGAAGCAGGAATATGAACAAAGGGTGGAAACCTATAAAAATTTATGTCAATGATGGCTCAGGAGGTTCAAACATAAAGTATGCAGAAAGTTATAGAGTTTATGCTCTCAAAGGTGAAAAG
This sequence comes from Trichomonas vaginalis G3, assembly GCF_026262505.1. NCBI lineage: Eukaryota > Parabasalia > Trichomonadida > Trichomonadidae > Trichomonas > Trichomonas vaginalis. Next base: position 214,822 of record NW_026529273.1, on the reverse strand, counting down.
CCTTCATTTAAGAACAGCTATTCTAACGCATATCCTCAAAAGCTAACGGATGGGAAGTGGATGATATGAATGACAGCAAAAATATTAACAGAAATGGCGACAGAGATGCATGGAATTTGTTTACCATCAGTCAATTGAAGGTTAAACTTTAAAACAATGTTGGTCGTTCCCATGGAATATTTTTGACTTTAATGGTATTAGTCATGATATGAATCTCAAGGTATGAACGAGGAGAGATGAGAGACTTATATGCTTCCCAAATTTCTTCAAAAGGTAATGTTATACCTGACTGTTTCCAAATGAGTTCAATATCATAACGTGAGAAACCTTGAAAGATAACGAAGTCAGTTATGAGACGTTTTATGTTTAAAGCAAGAAACGCCATGTTTGCATAAGTATTGCTACAGTTAAATGGTAATGTCTGACTTTAGTTATGATGTTAGCTAATGGTGAGTCAGGCTTTGACACTAAACCTTTTCCGGCGAAGTCGTCACAAACGAGCAGAGTGTTTGAAGGATATTTTTGAAGGGGTATTTTGAAAGTTTTGACAGAATGTAGTTTGTAAGTCGTTTCATATCGTAAACTCCTGAGTACTGACGTAAGTGGTGTTTGTCAATAATTCTTTCCATCTCCTCAGAAGTCTTTTGCATTCCTGACTGTATGAACTCTAACGATGGCATAATATTTCTCTTACGTCGAATGTAACGTTGAAGAAATTCAATGAGTTCACTGTCTGGAACTTTAACGACAGATGCTTGAACTTTACTCATGAATGTTTTCGCTGTTGAGTCCATAGAGTCTGAAGTTGCTGATATAATGATTTGGTCATAGTAAGAGTCGTTTCCTAAACGCTCTGTTATGAGTATATGACGAATGAGGTTAAATGTCTTACCTGAACCCATCTTTCCACAATAGAAATACACACCATTTGAACAGAACTCATAATCTTTGCTGAAAGGAAGAATAGAGAAGAGTTAAGTTTGTCTGTAGTTTCATTCATGTCTTCATCTACGTCATGTATTAAATGCTTCATTTTATCTCCATTAAAAATGCAAGTCAGAAATATTCAGAACATAGCACCGAGTCTAACTGACAAGAGTATAAAGATATACTATGAACATGTTATGATGAAACCAACCAAAATTCAAGAAAGTCAGTATACTTATGAATATCCAAGACACTGGGTAGAGTATGTAGGAGGTGAGAAAGCTATTGAAATCAGACAGGTTCGAAGTATTCCAGCAGGAAGAACAATATTATTGAAGAACTTTAATGTTTTGAGATATAATGATGAAACAAAGAAGCAAGATAGTTTTCCTGTTGCTGTGTATGTGAACTTAGATACAGGAGATGACATGAAAGTTTTTAACACAAAGCTTCAAACGGTAGTGAGAGAACAACTTACTGCGGAAGGACATCCATTACCTTCAGAAGTTACCATAGCATATAATTTTGAAACAAATCAATAGATTTTAAAGTCGTCTCTGCAAAGAAGTCAGGTTTTACATTTAATGAAGCAGATGTATATTCGAATGAAAACTTCAAAGCTATTGCATGGTTAGATAATGACGATTGCTTTAAGAAAATATTTAAATACAGTGACTCAACGATGTCAATAGATGACCTTCGTGGAATGTTACCATCGACGTTTACAGTAGAAGGTTCAGCAGGATTGCTTACAAGATTGTCAATTGGTGGTATTTGGTCTCGTGAGAACATTGTTATAAAATCCAGTATAAGTGAATTTGCTGAAGAATCTATATTATGTCTTTCAAACTACATGTATTCGCCGCCGAAGCATTATAGTATAACAAACTTTGTCAGTAAGTTTAACATAAGACTTGTCGAACCTTCTTCAATGAAAGATGTTGTGCTACCTAAAGACGGAAAGGATGGACTCATTATTGAGATGATTTTAATAGCATATTAAATGAGCTTGTTCTTAAGGTCGTTCATGATGAAATAACTGTTGTAGAAGATGTTAGCAATTGTTCAGACATTTTGAAGCGTATAGATGATATAAGAAAGAAGTTAATAGACCGCAAAGCGGTGAGGGCGAAGCACGTGAGAATGTTTATGTTTCATTGACTTTCTCCAGTAACGAGAACTTTTATGAGATAATATTGAAGAGAGATGATTTTAATATGGGGTAAATGGTAGCTTGGGCAGCTTTAGGCGCAATGGGAACAAAAGCATTAGCATTTGGAGCAAAAGCACTTGGAGCTTATGACGCAGTAAATAAAATGAGTGGAGGAAGGGTTTCGAAGACATTAGATGCAAATAAAGGAAAGATTGGAGGCTGGGTTGCAAAGAAGTTAAGATTAAATAAAATAGGGCTCATAAATAAAGCATCCAATTTGGTTGCGACTGAGTCAGAAAATGCTTTAGGAAAGGACGATGAGTTTGCAAAACACGCAAAAGACTTTAATGACCAGATGAAAGGTGAAACAATGCATTTAAATAGAGTCGATGGAACTAAAGAAAATGTTTCTTCTCCACCAGTAGTTCTTCCGTATGGTCCCTATGGAATGTATGGAAACCCTTACGAAAGACCATTTGACCCATTGACTGGTGGAAGTAACTGGTATCATTACGGACGAAGAAGAAAGACAGTCAAGTTGGAGACAGACGTGAAGAAAGCAACTAAAAAGAAACCAAGGAAGAGAGTTATAAAGCAATGAATTCAACAGGGTGAAAGAGGTGAAAAGGTGAGATCTAACTTCACCTAAATTTATTTTTGGTATGTTTTCATACGTGTGAGGGTGGTGATATCATTTATTTTTTATTTTATTTTTATATAAATGACGAAAACTATTGAGATAACAAACTACAACGGTCATGAGTTCAAGAATTTGTTCTTCGTTCCTCGTGAAAATACATTCTATCAGATACGAGGGAGAAAGGGTAAAGTTAGTTTGAGCGTTTATGAAGGAATGAAGAATGGAAAGTTTATACAAGCATACGATACAAACGGTAAACGTGTTTCATTAGCTTTGTCAAAACTTACTAACATTTATTTTGACAGTGACTTTGACTCTGACGATTGGAGTGACAGCAGCGATACTGAAGAATATGAACTATTGTGTGAAGCACAGCAATGGGAAGAGTTGCAATACTTTTGTAAATGAGAACGTTAGTGTGAACGTTTGTGAGAACGTTTATTTTTTCATTAGTGAGGTGAAGTGGTTGGCGGCTTTGTAAATATTTAAGATTAAATTAGTGTTGTCGTTTGTGTTGTAAAATATACGTTAACGGTTTCATAAAGTGTCAAAACAGCTAAGTGGTGTATGGAGGCGCGCAGTGCCACAGTACACGACTTAGGTATACTAACTCACTTTTCCTGTTTAAAGTTAGTTGTAAGTTTGTAATATTTGCAATGGTATGTGTATGTCCAACGTCACTTTTCCTGTTTAAAGTTAGTTGTAAGTTTGTAATATCAGATATAGAATGTGTATGTCCAACGGCACTTTTACTGTTTAAGGTTTCTTGTAAGTTTGTAATATTTACAATGGTATGTGTATGAGTCTTATCTGCTTTTGTCTCTAATGTTTCCTTAAGACTTGGTATTTGGTTAATATAATGTATATGAGTCTTTTTAGAATATTCGTTTTCAGCTCTTGTCACTTCACTTGACATTTTATTGTCAACATATGTTTTGTCTGCTAGTTCAGGATGAGTATGTTCTTTTGTTGCATAAGCATTGTTAGCTCTTTCTTCTTCTTTTGCTATTGCATCGTCTACATATGTTTTGTCTGCTTTGTTGTCAACATCTGCTTTCAAAAGAAGTTCAGATATAGGTTTCTCGTTTAAAGTTCCTTTTGTTGGATTTATACAAACAGTATGGTTCTTATTGTCTTGAAACAGAAACTCATCTGTCATTGGGTTTAATGTCAGTTTTAAGTTTCCTTCTTTCAATGACTCAGATATCTTAGAATAGTTTGAAAAGTTTGTTGTGTTCTTATTTAGAGCTTGTATAATGAGTTGTCGGTTGTGTTGTATTTCTCTCATAGACGCTGTTTCATTTGACATTTTTATTCTAGATAAAATATGCTTTCAATAGAAAAAGAAAATTCAAGAGTTGCTACAACTAAACCATTAGATGAACTTTTTACGAATGTCGGTCAAAAGTTTGAGACAGAGACCGTAAAGCATGAAGGCTATCGTTTTGACTACCCGTTAAGATGGTTAAGAGACCCATCTGTCACAAAAGCTATTGGCTTTCGTAGAATGAAGTTCATTTCAGAAGCCATACATGGTTTCCCATTTACAGTCGGTTTTGTAGTTCGATACTATAACAAAGAAAAACGTACGTATGAGAAATTTGAAAGGGAAAACTTTTACAAGTGAATTTGCTTGTAAACTTAGAAACAACTCTTCAAGCTTTTCAAGAAAAAATAAACGACATCTATATCGAATATGCAAACCAGTATAACATTGACGAGGGAGAGTACCATCTCGATATTATATATGACAGGAAAAATGCAACTGTTAAAATCAATAGAATAGAAGACCTTGGAGAAAACGTTTATATTTCTACAAAATATAACAACTTGGCATGGTATAGATTTATGAGGATGTTAAATCAGCCTGCAGCATATCCAGTACACCCAGACTTTTATGAAGTCGAAAACCCTAATGGAACATATGAAAATATTTTCGACCCAGATGCTATTATTGTTCATGCTTCATTTTCTGGCGCCCAAAACTCTTTCTTATGCTTGGCAAATGACTTTTACGAAAAACCTACAAAGTTATACGAACCACCAAGTGGAAGTATTTCAGACTTTCAAGTATGGTTTACTACAGATGGAAGAAAAAGAATAATTCCATTATACCATGCGTTTTACTTAGAACTTAGTTTCATATACAACTACTATCGAACGGTAAAAATATAATTTTTTAATACGGTTGAGGTGTTGGATTTGGTTGCCAACTAGACTGTGGTGCAGGTTCAGGCTGTTGTATAACAGGAGCTTGTTCTTCTGGTTCAGGGTCTTTAGGTATAATACCAACAAACTGACCTACTCTTTTACCAATATTTTTGACTCCGTTCCAAATTCCTTTTCCTACGGTTTTGACGCCATTCCATATACCTCTTCCAACATTTCGAAAGAAGTTTCCTATCTTACTGAAGAAACCCATTTACTACGTGTAAAAATCTAATGTCCGCCTAGTCTCTTACGTTTCCTGTTGAGTTCCATAGCATTCTTTAACTGGAGCTCATACATTCTGTTTCTCCTCTGGTAGAAAACATATTCTGGGTCAACTCCTGTGTTAGTGTCATCTGCATAAAGTTGTTTATATCCCACTTCAGGGTTTGTATAAAACTCTTTCCATCTCATATTTGCATACCATGGTGGCAAACCTAACGCAGCGCCATTTGACATAGCAGTTTGCATTTGTACATCTGTTGGCACTTGACCATAGTTTGCTATTGCAGTTTGTATTCTAACTTCATTTGGAATATTCTCTGGGTTTGGTTGTCCAGGTTGCTGTGCATTCGCTAAGTTCTGTGCGTCCATTTAATATTAGATAAAAATATCTCTTACGAGTACATATGCTGAACATTTGCAGGCATTGGTTCATCTTCATATTCTCTGTACTTTTCTGCCACGTCAAATAAATAAATGACACAATGGAAAAAACCTAAAACAGTAGTCCTTTTCAAACACACATTTACTTACTAATAAAATTTCTTTATTGTGACACTTTCTCCAGTTTTATAGACCTCTCTCATATTCTATCTTGTCATATATAAACTCATAGTCATGTATGTCCTCTAACCATCTCATAACGGTTTCCAAACCACTTTTATCGGATGTAAAGTAAAAGCATGGATGGTTATGTAAAACGTCTAAAGTTTCTAAAGAGTCTCTCAAAGTCCAGTCTACTTGGTATTGAAAATCCCATGTGTTATAGAACGGCGGGTCCACTATAAAGAAAACATTTTCCTTGTCTTTATATTTTTCATACAACTCTGTCCAATGACATCTCACAAACTCTATACCCTCAATATATTTTTCTATGTCCTCTTTGAAAACATTTGTATAGTTAAGATATAAAACTTTTGACATAAGTGTTTCAATGTCATGAACTCTTATAGCACCACTATATAATAGTCTAGCAGATATACTATCCCAGTCTATATATTCTGCTTTTTTCAAAACCTCTCTCACAATATTTTTCTTATCTAATGGTATACGTTCCATCTTACCTATAGGTATCTTTTCTTTTAACTCTTTCAATATATTGTTTGTGTCTGGAATATGTTTGAGACGGTTCATATAGTTGTCGAAGTCATTGCATATAATCTTTGAGTCTGGGAATATTGTATGACATAAATGGGATATATAGAAACTTCCACCGAACAAATCTACAAATGTTAGACCATTCGGTAGTTTCTTAAGTTCTCTCAATATAATATCTTTACATCTACTCTTATTTCCAAAGAACGGTAACGGTGGTTTTGTAAAATTCATTTATATATAATAATAAATTTTTTACCCGAAAAGTGACAGAAAAGTGACAAAACATGAAAACATATATAATTTGTGAAAAGTGGAACAAAAAGTGACATTTAAAAAGTGACACCATTAATATGATGTAAATAACAACGGTTTTGGTTTTGTCACCGGCTGGTCGGCTGGGGTTCGGTCCTCCTCTTGGGTCTTGGACAAAATTTCTTATGGGCTAGAGGGCGCAACGCGCCTGGAAGCCCCACTACCTTTTTTTTACACTGTATTTTTTGAACTTCATGACATGAATTTTCTTTATATTATTTTTTTTGGATTTTCTATGATTTATGCGATAGGCTGGAACAACATTGTAAGTGCAATGATATCATTTATAGAGAAATCTAAAACTTCAGCATTCAGAACTCGCAACCACAAAAATATTCATTTGCTAAGTAAGTAAAGTTGATTAAGTTCGACACTTAGCTTTTATACGTAAAACCAAGTGTGTATTGTTATTTCTTGTTAAATTATTGAGAAAAAAATAAATTGTAAGAGAAACGATACTGATTATTGAAATAATATTGAGGGTAGCTGCAGATTTCTTCATTAACATGCCGGAAATTTGTTAATCTTGGTTTTCTATCATAAAATCTGTCGAAGAATCTAAAAACGGAGATATGAAATAGATATCATGTAAATCTAGAGTATCCTGTCAGAAAAATAGACTAAGCATGTAACCCTTTTTTGGTCATAAACACTTTTTACCACTTAGTCATACAGATGATCATTAAATTTAAACGAGCACTTTTTGTCAGAATTTATTCTTTTACAAAGACAGAAGATTTTAGTATTATTTAATATTAGTGCTGTAGCAAAATTCAAAAAACGGTGAAAATTCAGTGAATTTGTGAATTCACATTTTTTTTCGACATTTTTCTTGATATATCCATGCACATTAAGAACACAGCTTTGATACGCTTAAAAAAGCATATTTCATATGAAATTGTTAAAGAAATAAACAATTTTATAGAAAAATTGCACTTATGGGCAGTTTAGATATATAATTTATATATAATATATATACAAATCCATAGAACAAAGTGCAATAACTACAATGTTGTAGAAAATTACAGCAGAAATACTGACTTTTTGAAGGATAATAAGAATTCTTCTAAAATACTGAAAATTAACATATTTCTGTACTCAATTTAGTATATGCACAGAAGTTATGATTTGGTGTTAGGTTTTTATGCCCCAAAATCTAGATTTTTGTGACATCAAATCTTATTAGTGGATAAATCAAAGACTGTCATTTTGAAATAAGCTCATATCAATAAATATCCATTTAAAGCCTTATTGTAATATGTAACTAGCAAAAAGCCTAATATTTATCAAAATTAATCAAATCAAATGATCAATATTCATGATATGTCATCAGCAATAGCTAATTATATTTTATTTTGTATTGATATTTTTTCTCATATTATACACGATTATATCTCTTTTTTTTAAAAAAAAAGTTTTATATTAGACATGAAAGTTGAATTAATACAATTTTGTACTAGAGTTTGTTTGTATATTAAATAATAATGATATAGACTTCAACATATTGCGTCTCACCATTACCACAAATGTAATTTTGCATACAATTTTTTTCATTTAACAATGATGTTATTTGAAAAGTGATACTTCCATGATTATTGATTAATGTTCCATCATATATAGGAATGAATGTTAAACAAGACACGCCTGCAGCTGGGTGCATTCGTGGCATTGTGATAAGGCTTATATATAAAGACTTCTCTCGATCAGCATTACGTCAAATGAATATTGACCCATTATTTTGGCGATGCGCTAGTTCCAAGTAGAAATGCTTTGGTATATTTAGGTTATGTCTATATGTTATGAATCATGGTATTATTGATAAAAACGTTCTTAGTCATTAAATCAATCCTAGTATCTAAAGATATAATTTAGATTTTTTTGTTTATTGCTAAAATTAAATACAGTATAACTTTCTTTCATATTGTCGGTACTAACAATACAAGATTGTGTTGAAAAAAACTTAAATATGCATGAAAATTAAATTTAATGTGTAAATATGATAAAAATTTCAACTTTACTAATAACATACATAAGTTTCTGATAGTTTAATATAGTTCATATTGATGTGACTGTAAACTATATCAAAAAAATATTTTTAAATATTGTTATGCAAATAATGGGATTTCTAAGGAAAAAATGATTATATTTGTTATATAAAGCAATCTTTTTAATTATTCACTACGTTTATTACATTTTTTGCCGACCATTTACGTAATATGCCTCCACCAAGCAGACGCAAACAACAAAGTCGTGAAGCTAACGAAAAATCAATTGAAGCAAGAAAAAACTCCCAAGAAAAGAATGCGCCAAAGGAAGTCGATCCAAAACACTGGACTGCTTCTGTAATTGTTAATGGTGACTCTTATACTCGAGCAAGGAATTTATTTCAAGATAACAATATTAAAGTGCCGAGTGAAAAAGAGTTTTACCGTCATCAAAAAGAAATAGGTAAGGTAATACTAGAATATAAAGAGCAATCTATTAAAAATGCTCAACAAACAATGAAGAAAGATACATTTTTAAGCACTGATTCGCATTATAATGTTGGCAGAAATGCTACAGCGTGCCAAAGTTTAATGATGGACAACCGTGGAAAGGTTGTTGGTGAAACAACTGTTATAAAAAAGAGCTCTGGAGGAGACTTTGAAGGCCCATCAAACATGATGGAAACAGAATGTACAAAGAGGATGATGTCAAATTTTGACTTTACAAATGTTTCCACAGTGGTTCATGACAATGACAATAAAACGAAAGCCATCATCCAGCAATATGCTCCGAATGCTAAAATTACACTTGATCCTCGTCATTGTGTACGTGCAGTTGGCAGAGCTTTCGAAAAGCTTGAAAATGGTGGATATAAAGAAGCAGCAGGAAAAGAAACTGTTAATCAACAGAAAGAAAGTGAATCACAGCCAGCATTCCCAATCAAATCTAAAGCAGAAGAGCCGAAGAAACGTGGAAGACCATTAAAACACCAAGAAAAAGTATTTCATCAGATATATTCGAAAGTTATTAAGTGGTTCACTTTTATTATCATGCTTCCAATTGAAACAACGAAAAAATTTTCCTATGGAAGAATACATTAAATCATTTTATCGGAAGGCATGAAAATTGCCTTCACGAAAAAGACAAAGAATATCCTGTGTTTCAGCCACTTACAAAACCTGATTTAGCGAAGCAATTTCAACGTTTTACAGATGATGCCGCAAAGTTGATTCCAGTAGAGATGCGAGTTTCCGAATTTTTTTAGCCCTGGGATGTCATAACCGCTGCGGTTTTGTAAAATTTGGGATAAATTTTGACAATCCATTTTTTGTGGGATGTACGTTTATATCAATTTGCTCGGCGTTTGCCGAGCTATTGTACAATCCTACTCGAATTCATTACGCAGCCCTGGTCACTCAAAGACCAGGGCATACAATTACAAAATAGTAGAGTGAGACTCTTCTAATTTCTTCCAATCACAAGGAAGATCTTAGAAGAGCCTCACTCTACTCGAACACATTACGCAGCCCTGGTCACTTAAAGGCCAGGGCATACAATTACAAAATAGTAGAGTGAGACTCTTCTAATTTCTTCCAATCACAAGGAAGATCTTAGAAGAGCCTCACTCTACTCGAACACATTACGCAGCTCCTGCTCAACAATGAGCAGGTCTTACCACTTTGAGAGGCTTTCGTTCGAGTTCTGATGCAGATCCCAACGCGAGCGAGAGTCTCTCAAGCAAGCTTCTAATTCGTAGCTAGAGTTTCACTCTTATGAACTGGCAGCCAATTTGAGAGAATTTCGCTCGAGATCTAATGAAAAATCAGAACTCGGCCAAAAATTGCCCAAACAGGCTTGTAATTCGTAGCTATAGTATTGATCGTATGGATGTGTTGCCAATATTAGAGACTTTCGCTCGATGTCTGATATTGCATCAGACATCGAGCGAAAGTCACTCAAAACAGCTTAGACATGTCTATTTTGACGGCATTAAATGATTTCATAGGAAATGTCTCAGTTGTTAATTAAGTTCACGTGAGCTTTTATGAATGAAAATAAGTAAAAAAAAAGAATTTTCTCAAAAAAATTGTGTACGCATTGAAATTTTTATCTATAAATTTAGATATGTCATCAATAATATAATATAATTTTAAATTCGTGGAGTACACTTGGGATAATTGAATATGGGCTACCCCATCCCAACCTCTCAAACTTCCTCTGAATTTGGACAAGGTATCCCAATCCCAAAGACCTATCTGAATAAAATGAAATAAGTATATTATATATATTATTTATTTGCTAATAATGAGCATAAATCGCTAAAATTATGAAGAAATTAAAAATTAAAAATTAAAATTAGAAAAAAATGTTGATTTAATGAGAGAATATTGTATAAAAATAGAATTATTAGCTAAAATACGTATTAATTTTATGATATTTCAATCACATTAACGAAAATCGCCCATTTTTAATTCAAATGGGCGGGAAAAAAAATAAAATTCCAAAAAAAAATTGAATTGGGGAAACGATAGGGGACGGGATATGAGAAACCCCATATGTTTGGGAATTTTTCGCATCACTAATTCCAGAAATTGATCCTAATGCTCAAACACAACAAAATGAATCGATACATCACTCAATGCTTACTCAGTGTCCCAAAGGAAACAACGCAAAATCGTTTGAAATGCGTACGGCTGTTACAATTTTACAAAAAAACGAAGGAGAGAAATGCAAACAAGAAATATACAATCGTGTCAATAATTACCAAATATCTCCTTCAATCCGCGAACTCCAAAAACTTGAATATGAGAAAAATAAATCCAGAAATCAAAAGAAAGCTACACCAGAAACAAGAAAAGAGATCAACAAAGCAAGAAATGCAAAAAGATTTCCTAAGGATAACCCTACAGGTGATTACAGAGGAGGAAAGTGGACCCCACAAGATATCTAATTTTCAAATTTGAAATAAACACATATTTTCTTTGTATTTGTTTCATATTAAGTTCTGTCAAAATGTAAGCTATTGAATTTTTTGAGAGGGAAATAATCATCGAGGAAGTAAAAAGTGACGCTTTAGGAAATATTATTAGAAATATGATAATAAATATATTTGGAAAAAATATGTTTTTTTCAAAAATTGAAATGTTCATAGAATATTTTGAAATATGTAGGGAATTGAATTCGGTAATATATGATAAACAGGATTTTTAAATTTCAAGGAAAAATAGCTTTTGTGAATACTTTTGAGAACTCTTCTCAAAGATCATGATTCAAATATATTAAGGAGCCAAAATATTAGAGATGAGTTCACAATCAAAATTTTCTCACTTTTCTTCCAAATTGACATCCTTACTCACCACTTTCAAGTTTTTCATACATATATCTTACCCATTCATTTGGAATACGAGGTCTCGAGTTTTCGTTCATTTTTTTTACTTTACAAAACTGTTTATTTTTCAGAATTTTTAAATTTGAAAAAATCCATTCTATATCTGATAAATAATATATTATTTTTCAATCAAAATATTTTGATTATCATCTCAAAAGTGTTCTCAAAACCTAGTTTTTCTTATTTTGGAGAATCTTAATATTTATATTATTATAAACTAATTGAACACCATATGTTTTTGTATACTTTTACAAAAAAATTGATAGATTTGTGATACTTCCCCCGACGATAGAATTGAATAGCTTACATTTTGACAGAACTTAATATGGAACATATTTGAAAATATTTTTATATTATAAGATTTTTGAACCTATAAGTAGCATGACAAAAATTATATAATTTGCTCCTTTTTTATTTTAGTATACAAATATCCCATTTGTTATATGTTCGGTATATATATGATGATATTGTAATCAATTATGCTTAATGAAGCTTTATCCCGTGAACCCCTCATATTATTGGAAAATAAATAGCGAAAACATGTAGAGCTGCTATGTTCTCAAGTGTATGCTGATTTTTGGATTATTTCATGAAAACTAATGGCGGGATATCTTGCATTATTTAAAAAAATTGAACTATGCAAAAATAAATAGTATTATATTTTTTCTCATGAAATGCTATTATGAGACAACCATAAAAAACCATATGTTGTATTTTTATAATTTGATTGATTTTTTTTACTATTTCATTAATCTTTTATGAATAATAATTATTTTTAATATATGTGCTATTAAAATTTCAAATTTTGACTAATATATCTAAGTTATCTGAACGAAACATTTAGAAAATATCATACTTACATTGAAATAGCAAGTAGAGCATATTAATAGCAAGTTTCTTGGCTTTATATCTATCATCTATTGTTGTTTGATCAAACAAAATTCACTCTATTATATGGTGTCAATTAATTAAAACAATTTTTAATAGTTATTTATTTAGTGCGAATAAGTGCAAACTCATAAATGAATAACTTAATAGTAGAAATGAATTATCTGATATAAATCTCACATTTTGTCCATCAGAAATACTTTAATTGCATACGCATAACTATTAGTAATACGTCTGGAGTGTCAATTAATAACAATCCCACAACAAGTAAAATTCAGATTTTTATTAAACTTATTTTTTCCTAAAAGTTTTCTCAAATTACTATATATACATATGTGGATAAAATAATAGTAATATTGTAAAAAATTAGATAATTTTTTTATTTGAGAACCTCTCAAACGTTCATTCAATTTATCAATTGTTTCAGTTTGATGTATATTCATTTCTGGAGCCTAAAACTTTAGCAATCATGACAATATCATATTCTCTTTCTAACTACGCAATGTAAGGGTATCCTTAAGAAAATAAAATTACCAACAAATTAGCAGTTTTCTTGCACTTTTTGAATTTCAATTTTGAATTGTAATTCAAATGTTGTGCAAGAAAACTACATTCTCTTGCCTTCAATAATACAATTTTCAATTAAAAATTGAAAGTTGTTAATTGAATGCAAGAGAATTATAAAATATGCAAGTCGGATAAATAACTTCTCGCTGAAATCCGAAATTCTTTTTAATTTAAGGGTGCACCTGTATGTACGTTTATTTGAGAGGAGGAGGATTACCCTCTCAATTTTAAGGGATTCGTTAGTTTATTTTCTCGATGAATATGCAATAAAATTTGATTTTTACCTTATCAATATACTTCATATAATATACACATGTTCATGTAAAAACTTTTTTCCAAAATCCTCAGGAATTAAGGGATTTTTGAATTTTAAGAATTTTTTTCGAATTTTTTCGAAAAAAAAATATTTTCAGAACAGCCTTAACGGCTAAGATTTAGGAACAATGTTAAGTATCAAAAAGAAAGGAGGTCTGATATAGACAACATATATCGTTGAAGGTTGAAAAAATCTCTAATATTTGAGCCCAAAATTTCAAATTTTAATTTTTTGAAAAAAGAGGCCACCCGTATGTACGTTTATTTGAGAGGAGGAGGATTATATTTTTGAAAGGGTGAAACATTATGAATATGTTAATTATATAATAATATGTATTATTATAAAAAGAAAAAATAATGCACGTTAAAATTTTTCTTTCTTGATTTTTTACAAAATCTACTTAGAATTATGCAAAATATGACTAAATAATTATAAATTTCAAGTTAAATTTTAATTTTGATAAATAATTTAAATTTCAAAATATCAAGTTCAGTTCGACTATGTATGTAGTAATTCCTCAATAAAGTGCCAAAACCCTATTAAAATATATGAACATTTTCAACATTTTAATGTTTTTATTTAAAAATTTGTTGGAATATGAGCTTCAAACAATTATTATGTAAATAAAAATAATTAAATATATGTATTTATTCGTATTACAACCGTAGTAAGTCGATTCTTCCTTTCTTCTACTGAGGTTTGAATTTGATTTCGAATTGTAAAGAGATTCAAAGGGAAAATACTAGCGGATAAAAACTACCTCCATGAAAGGGTCATAATGGAGTCAACTTGTATTTTTTGATATTTTTTGCTTTTCGAGCCTAAATAGGTAGCCAAGATAATGCCTAAAAATAAGGTTCTAAATTCTGAAGTTTACATGATCCTCTCGTGTGCACCCTTAAAGATTCTCGGCAAACTTACGATAGTCTTTAAATTTTAAAACATGCTTATTCCTTTTCCATTTTGTCAATTCAGATACATCTCAATCAAGTTTGAAATGAATCCAAAAGCTGAATTTATGCTACATGTCTTGTTAAAAAAAATTGCAAATTAAGAAATATTAAATCCGTATTTACAAACAAAAGAATACAAAACGTAATATATTAATAAAATCATATTTCATCTAAAACATTGGAGATGAAATCTCTTATTTCTTGGCTTGCACAAGGGAGATTTTGCAATTTAATGAGTGCATCAATAAAATATTTCTGAGAAAAGTTGTTTGATCCCTCTGCAACAGCTTCTGGTGAAGAATTCTCAGCAATTTCGTCGATCAATTCTTCATCCAAGAAAATTTCAAGGGTTGATGTCAAAGAAATCCTCAAAATACTGTTGCAAATGAAGGAAAGAATTGATTTCTTTGTATAATAGTTCGAAGAATTACTCTTTTCCTTCAAATTTCCCAAAAATTCTGGAGTAAACAGGTGAACTCCGAAATTTTCATCGGATTCGATGAGCTTCTGTACAATAATAAGCATTTGAGCGCATAAGGCATCAGATTTATCTACCATTTCAAGAATATAATCCGCAGATACTTTTTCTGCAATGCAATTCTTGTATTCTGAGCACGAATAGTCAACTATATTGCCTAGTGTAACGATTTGGTCTTCAATGGAAAGATCGTTTGAAGTTTTGAAATTAAAGAGAAAATCTATAGTAACATCAATCAAATTTGTTTGGCAAAGCATCTGTACAGCTTCTTCAAATGCTGTGAACCTTCTGACAATGTTTAAAAGCCTTGATTGAATCGTTTCCATTTCATCTGAAGAATTATTCGCAAAAATGTAGTCTGATCGTCCTAGTAATGATGCTATGATGGGACTGAACATCATTGTAGTATTATTATCGTGAGAATTTACCAAAAATTGTTCGATGTAGAAAAGTGACGCATCTAAAAGTTTTTGATCTCCGATATCGATCCATTTGGAAAGTTTCTCCAAAAAATCGTACTGTTTGATTACTTCAGCGCTTTCTTGGGAATCTGCTGCAATGCAACCTGCAATTCTAATAGAGAGCGAAACGCATTCACTAGAAAAGCCTTCACCTAGCATTGGTTGAAGAAAAGCTTCAAGAAAATTACCTTCTAATATTTGCTCAATGCAAGAACTCGCGGAATAACAAATTGTACATACTAATGTGAGTATATTAGCTGAGAAATCAGAATTATCAGGTGTAATATAATCCTTCAAATGAAATAACAAATTATATGAATAGCAAAATTCTTCTGCATAGTAAGGCATATCATCTGTCTTGTTAAATATATTGTTCAGCTTCTTAATAGCATCTTCTGCTTGCGAAAACTGTTCTTCACTCAAGCTATTGCAAATTTGATGAATCAAATTCTCAATTGTGTTGCTAATTTCTTCAGTTGCAATCTTCTTGTTGAGATCTGCCTGCTTCTTGTTGTAAAATGATAAGCTGGCATAGTTTTGCTCTGGATGGGAAAACAAATCATGATCTTTCATCAATAAATTTGAGGAGATTTTGAAAAATTTTCATGTTTCTTTTCAATGTGATAATAAATCTTTATTTCTCAATCGGTATAATTGAATTTGTCTTTCGGAAAAATTTCCAAAAATTTTCCGCCACAATTTCAAATTTGAATAAAAATTTATTAAGAAGCCGGAAACAAAAATAAATCAATTCTATAAAATTTTAGATGCAATTTAAAGATCAAGAAGACGATAATCCTAATAACATACCATTAGAAGACATTACAGGCTCAGAAAAAGATGTTACGCTTAAAATTTTTAGCGAAAATGACTTAAAAGAAGCAAATGAAGATATATCTAGTAAAATACATGCATTTGGGAATACCTTATTGGAACAAAAAGATCCAACATTTCAAATATGTCAAATTATTGATATGGTTTCTACTAATTCTTCATTATTTCTTTCAAATAATTATTTAATTGGTTGTTTGTTTTCAAATTTAGGGGAGATTGATTTCAGGAATGTGATTGAAGTTATTCTTGTTAATGAATTTTCAGAATTATCTTTACATTTACTAAAATTAATTCAAATATTATCGGAAATATCTGTAGATATCTACAAATACATATCTAGTGTTGATATATTTACACGAATTTGTGAATGCATTTTAGCTTGTGATGACTCAATCTCTTTTAATGAAGAAACTAACAAAATGATTTTAAATTTACTTAAAAGATACTATAGTAAAGAATATTCAGACGATATCGGCATCATTTTCGAGAATTTATCATCTATTACATCATTTTTTAATGAATTTCCTTTAATGCAGCTTAACTTTTTAAGATTTGTCGTTAATATACCGGAAACAAATTATCCAGCTGATGTACCTCGTGCTCGTGCTGGAACAATACTTCGATGTGTTACTGAAACAAATTTAATTTTTGATGAACTTTTGGAAGACGAAATGATTAATGATAAGACCATTTCATCACTTTGTAAAACATATATATTGTGTTTGCAGCAAAATCCGAAGACAGTTATCTCTGCAAGTCAAAAAATACAAGATTGTCTCCAATATTTCCTTGTCACAGATATTTTTGAGACCAAAATCAATCTCGTGTTATTAATTACCGAATACAACATGGCAATTTCTAAAATTGACGAAAATCCAAAAATTAATATTTCCGGATTCATGAAAAACCACATTTCACTTTTTATTATTAAGTTACTATCAGACACTGACAAATATCTCAATGTTGTAGCTCTTAATTTTATTTATTCGGTCGCATCAACAAATTCATCTTCAGTTTACTCCGGATTGAGTGCGGACACATTGTATAACCATTTATTAGGTTATATGTCTGAAAACACTTTGGAACAGAAGGTTATTTCTTTCAAAATCATTGCAACTTTAGTACAAAATGGAGATTACACTTTGTGTAAAATTGATGAAGTTTTTCTGAAGTTTCTTGAGTATCTCTGCGAAACAACTTCGCTTATGGATATTGATATCATCAAGAGTTTTTCAATAATCATATCGGGAGTGATGAAATTCTATCACAGTCTCTCTGAAAAAGATTGGAAATTATTTAAATCCCACGCTGAAGCTTGCGGAATCAAAGAAACTTTGGAAGATTTGTTATCAGAAGAAATAATAGACTCACAGATTTATGAGGTTTTAGATGCTTGTTATAATATGTTAATAGCTTAATAAAAATTTATTTTTTCCTCTTTCTTATTTGCGATTGCACTTCCCCCCTTCATTGTCATCAGGCTTATTGCCGTCAAATTTTGAATTTTTGCGTTCATTAATGTAGGTTAAAACAATCGCTCCTAAAACTACCACTTGTAGCACAATTTTGTTTCGTTACAGGCGGGAGCGCCTGTGAATTTTGTCGATTTCTATAAAAATAAACTTTACATTTGTAAACATTTTACAACACACAAAGTCCTCAAATTTGAGTGTGTTAATGTCAAAATTTTGTGTAACGAATTATTTAACCTACCTTATAATGCATAATATGCTTATTACTCGTCATACTCTATCTTTTCAAAGAAGACTCAAAAAAAAACTCTGATTTAGTAATTTTAAATATTTATCCTTCACGATAGACTACACCTAATTGAAATGTTTCTATTGATTGAGCAGTGCTGCCAATGATTCGCAAATAATTGTCATCACCAATAAGGGCGGTTCTTCCATCTGCAAGTTTAACTTTGCCGGATGCTTTAGTAAAATCAACAGTAGTAGTGCCATCAGAAATTAATGCAACGTTTGTACCTGTTACTTGTGAAAAGAAACCAGGCCTCCAACATACTTCTTCATTTTGGTTAAGATATAAAACGCACTTATCTTCAAGTTCCCATTTACGTCTACTATAAACTTTCTCAGAGCATTTCCAATCTGCGTAAAATAAACTCAATAATATGAAGAGCATTCTTACAAATGGCAAATGACATCCTGCCATCAATTCAAATTTTATATGTAACGTCGGAAAAATAACTCCGTAGCATAAATTTAACTTGTAGCACCCGTATTTTTCAATAAAACCGGGTTATTTTTGATAGCCATACTACTCTACATCTGTTTATATGCATACAGCCGTGATGATACATGAAAATTCCAAACCTAAATTCTTAATTTCAAGATAATCATCAAAACTCAAGTTTGTATAATAAGCGTAGATATTGCATGCTTATCCAATATCCTCTTAATACACATAAAACATTTTGGTTAACTCGGCAAATTGAAGTTAATATTATCGACGTTATATGGGATTTTCAATGAGCCGCCTCAAATTACATTCAATTTAAAAGAGGCTAAAAATTGAAAATTCTTCAAGTATTTCATCATATGTCGGAAATTCAATGAAATTCAATTTCCGACATATGATGGGAAAATAGTTTCACAATATACCATAGATGTAAAATGTGTTGTTTATTTCCTCGTGACATCGTAAACTTCTCAAAAATAAATGTAAACTTCTGAATTTTCTGAACTTTACGTTATGACGCCAACCCTAAATAAATAACCATAAATATTTGGTACTCCCATTTTTAGAAGGATTATTATGTTCCTCTGACGAAAATGATAAATTTTCCAACTTTAAGTTTGAAATTGAGACGAAGTCTCAATTTCATACATAAAGTTGATATTCTTTCTTTGTTTTTTTATGGATGCGCGAATCTTACATCTGTTAAATTTCATTCGAAAATCAGAGAAATTCAAGAGAGAGTCTTCTTCAATTGCAATAGCTTAGATACACTAATCATTCCTGATGGCGTAGAATCTTTAGATATAAAAGAATATTGCTGTTTTGGATGCATCTTTCCATTGCTTAAATTCAGAAGTAAAATAAATAGTATTTCAACACAAGCATTCGCAAATTGTAAGAATCCGAAAGAAATAATATTAGAATCAATTCCGGCAAATATTGCATCTGGAATTTTCTATAACTGCACAAATATTATTAAGATCACTCTCAACAATGATAAAATCGACATTAATCTTGTTAATAAAATGATCGATGATGTTAGATCGAATATCAATGAAGTTATTGTAAATATTAGCTCAATTCCGCCGTGTTTATTTGCAAATTTTGTCAAACTAGAAAAGGCTCTACTTAAGTCCAATAAAATTAGTGATTCAATGTTTGAGAACTGCTCCAGCTTGAGAAATGTGAGTTTATTATTGCCAACCCTTCCAGAAAAGTTTGATGTTGGAAAAAGAGGATTTTATAATTGTTTAAATCTTGATGTTACTATCCTTAAACGCGTTCGATCAATAGATGATTATGGATTTTATGGATGTCCATTCCCGAGGTCAATAGTAATTCCAAAAGATATTTTAAGTATTTCACAATATGCTTTCTCAAATACAAGAATTGAATATGTAAACTTTTGTTCAAATCAATTCATTTGTTACAGTAATTCTTTCGATAACAAAGTAAAGGCATATGTTACAGATTCTTTTGCTAACAGCCCATTATGCTCATTGCCAACAACAAGAATTGATAGATCAGTATGCCATATTCCCCATCCAACAAGTCAGGATGTAATGTATATTGTAAAAATGCGCACACGAAAAAGATAATAATTTATGTTTCATATATTTGTTTGTATTTTGTAAAATGATTGTAAACCATTTTTGTTCATGAGATTTCATTTTCTTTAGTATTTAAGAAATTAACTTTCATCATAGAATTTTTTAGAATCGATTGGATTTTTTATCCAATGTGAAATTAAAATATATCACCATTGCACGCTTTAGTTAATAAGACCTTTGCCACTAATGTTTGAGAAGTTCTTTACAATCAGCTTTCAAACATTATTCTGACCCGTCAATCATGTTTCATTTGTCTTGGAAAAATAAAAGGAGAAATCATTTTTAGTAAGAATCATCACCATTGCTTTTCCAGGATCATTCTAGATTGCAAAAAAGTAAAAAAAGACGACCATTATCATTAAATAAGAACATCACCGTTGCATATATCTTTAGGTAATTAAAGTACATAAATGAAAATAGTTCTTGAAAAGATTATCTAAACAAAATAAATCCTTTATTCTAAAATAAATGATCAACATGTTATTACATTTTTTTCAAATAAAATAAAAATATCATAATAAAAAAATAAACAAACAAAATAAAATATAAACATCTATATACAAATATAACAAAACATATCTTACTTATTATTAAACAAACTTGTTTGTGGGCGCGGTTTCAAAGGTGGTAATTTCAATTTCTTATTTGTGCTGATTGTAGGAATTGTTATCTTTGGCGAAGGTCTCTTCAAGTTCTGTTGAGCAGATAATGCAACGAAATTAGCTCTTTCCTTTCTAGCATCAGTTGCTTTTTTCTGTTCAATTACACTCTTTTCATGTTGAGCGTAAGCCAATCTATTTTTAACAGGAATCAAAGACTTTTCAAGTTCTCCTTTTATACCAATCTTCTTCTTTTCATGTGTCAATTCCATTGTCTTCATGTCATTCTCATATTTCTTTTCTACTCTTGCAACAGCTATTTTGTAATCTTCATTCATCTTGTATCCGGCTTGTTGACTTTCCTCTTCCTCTTTCTGTTGTATTTGAGCGCTTAGAAGTGCTGCTTCTTCAAATCTCCTTGCGTTCATCAATCTCAATGCTGTTTGGCGCATTTCTATTAATTGTGGTGATGGTTTATTGTATTTCTGTATCATTTTATCTGATTTCCATTCGTTTTCTAATTCATCCAAAGCTTCTTGTTTCTTTAGTTCCAAATCACTCATGTCTACTTGATGTTGTGCATCTAAAACAGTTGCTTTCTGCTCGAATTGTGTCTCTTTAGTTTGGATTTCGCTTTGATAGAATTCTATTTTCTGTTCAACTTCTTTTTCATTTTCTTCTTTTTCGACATTCTTTATTTCTTCCTTTTCTTGATGTATCTGTTTGAGAATGTTGTCTAGATACATTGCATCCTCGATATATCCGTTCTTTATGCATTTGTCGACGTATTTCTTGATATCACTGACTGTTTCATCGACAACTTTCTTCTTGTAGCCAATAATTGATGCTCCACACATTGCGATGTAAGTGACAGAGTCTTTCGGATGAGTGACCATTTTCTGGAGATTTGGTGGCATCCTGTTTTCTCCTTCTTCAACCTGCTTCTGTTGTTCTTCATCTAAGTTTCCTGCAGTTGCTGGTTTGCTCTTTTTAGAACTAACACTTGTCTGCGTACTACTTGAACTGATTCCTTTCTTCTTTTGTTGTGGTTTCTCATCTGGTTGTGTAATAAATGACTTTTGTGGCTTGTTTTCTGCCTTTTGTACTTTAGTGTCACTTTTTGTTTCCTTCTTGTCACTTTTTGGTTCTTTATTGACACTTTTTGGTTCTTTTTTGTCACTTTTTTGTTCTTTATTGACACTTTTTGTTTCTTTTTTTTTGATTTGTTTTCTTCTTTCTTTTGCATTGATGGTGGCAAGATGTCGAAGATTTGGGATTGTTTTCTGCGCTCTCCAGCAGAGTTGATTCTGAGTGGCTGTGAATCATCTTTCTCTTCAAAGTCATCATCGAATTTGTCCTCTTGATTTTCATTTTCTTGTTCGATAGCTTTGGCCATTTGATCGAAAGCATCTGAAGGAAGGGAGTCTACAGTAGCGTGTTCACTTGTACTCTCAGAAAGAGGCATTTCTAAGTGCAAGTCTTTGCCTTCTGGTTGAGTTCTACACTTTGCAAGTGAATCTTTTTCTTCAACCTCAATAACTTTGACGTAAGAACTGGTCTTTGTTGCATCTTCATCAATGGCAAGACCGGTGGCTGGGTCGTAGCCGAGTTCTTTCCATCTGTCGGTGTTAATTTTATGTAATGAACGCAAAATCTCGCCTTGGACTGGGTCTTTCGCTGAGATTTCGTTTAATATGATCTGTTCCTGCTGTTCCGCTGTTGGTTTCTCTGCAACGATAACAGTATCGCTTTTTGATGGCAGTTCATGAGTCGAACCTTTAGGAATTAGGGCTCCATGGAGGTTGGAGAACGATGGCTGTCTAACGGAAAGCGTTATTTGGCCGGCTGGTTCAAGTTCTTCCGGCTCATCAGCGAATGTGTCCTCTTGTGGCTTTGGTTTGTTCTTTTCTTCAGGAGCTTCGTCGATAACTAAGTCCTGGTTGATCGCCTCTGTAGAGCCTTTTGGAATAAGTGGTCCGTGAAGTCTGGAAAATGACATTTGTCTGACACCAAGGGTGATTGGCTGACCATCATCTTCTCCTTCGATAATCTTATCATGTGGCTTCTGTTCTGATTGTTTTTGAGGGGATGCCTTCTTTGGAGATTTTTGTTTTTCGGTTTTAGGCTCTGGTTTCTTGGAACTGCCTTGTTCATCGAGTGATGGCAATATCTGTGATGATTTAGCGCCCTTTGGAATGAGCTGGCCATGAAGATTTGAAAATGATGGTTGTCTGACTGACAAACCAATGGGAGCGTCATCATTTTCGGCATTTTCTTCACCAGCAATGATCACCGGATTATCCTCATTTTGAAGTTTCTCAAGAAGAATTTCCGCATTTGAAGAAACTTTTTTATTGCTGCCGTTCTTTGATAATTTGGTTCCTTGGCCACCTGTAGAACTTGTTTCTTGCAAAGATTCTAAGTTCGTTGCAGGAGCTCCTTTTGGAATTAAGTGGCCTTTCAAATTTGAAAAAGACGGCTGACGAACTGAGAGTGTAATTGGCTGGCCATTATCATCGTCTTCTTTATCGTCTTCTTTTCCAAGTACTACAACAGGATTTTGTGGATTTTGCTGGATTTTATCGATAATGTCGTTTCCTTTAAGGACAACTTCTTCATTTTGTTCCGTATCTCTTGAAGAAAGCATTGTAAAGAGCTCATCAACAGCCTTTGATGAAGATTTCCTCAAAAGTTGAAGCATTGGGTTGTCTTCTGATTTGGCTTTGCCACCTTGGCGAAGAAGACATGAAACTGGATCTTCCAAGCCCTCAATTGTTGATGGAATGATGGAATCTGGGAAAACATATGGTTTAATTTCTTCCTGTTTAGGTTCAGGAGGTGGAGCTGGCTTGGCTTTCATTCCTTTGCCTTGTAGCAATACAGCACTAACAGGTTCTTTTGGATTATCTTCTGGTTTTGGTATTTTTGCATTTTTGAACTTTTCGGCCTCTTTTTGGACAGGTGCAGCAACTTTATTTGCTGTTTGTGATAGAACGGCACTAACATCATCGTTCTTTGTCTCATTTGTGTTTGGTATGACGGAATTAACGAATTTGGCTGGCTGATTTGGTTGTTCTTTCTTATTTGCTGTTTGGTTAAGAAGTAAGTTAACTGGGTCGTCTTTGTTGGCTGTTGATTTTGGAATAATTGAATTTTTAAATTTGAAGTTCTCCTGCTTTTTTGAAGACTGATTTAACAGTTCATTAACAGGGTCTGTTGGATTATCTGTGGATTTTGGAATTAAAGCATTAGAAAATTTAATTTTTTCTTCTTGTTGATTCTCGGGCTCCTTTTTAGGTGCAGCGCCTAATCCAGATAAAATTGCTTGATGCAAAACGTTATTATCAGGATTTTGCGTATTATCGTTTTGTTTTTTGTCAGATGTTTGATTTAAAAGATCCAAAACTGGATCAGGTAATGTACTTTGGGCCTTACCTTGGCTAAGTAGTTTTGAAATTGGATCATCGCCCTGTTCATTAATATTCGGAATTTGAGCATTTGTAAATTTATAATTTGGCTTTGTTTCATTTATTGGTTCCTTCGGTGGAAGTGGGCCAGATCTCGGTTGACCCGCTGTCTGTGCAAGCAGAAGCGAAACGGGATCTGAACCACTCATGATACAAAATACGTTTTTTGTAACCTTCTCAAATTAGTAAAATTCATAATTCAAAATAAGGGTGAACTACCCCTGACAAATTGAAAGATCCCTCAATTTATAAAAACGTGTTGTTTCCATTCATGGGTTAGTCTATAACACCTTAGATACCAATTCTGAGGATCGAAGATCCGCAAAGTTGGTACTTTCCATTTTTTATTTAAAAGTAGGTTATTATATGGGAAAAATTAGAGATTTCGTTCTCAAAATTTAAAATCGGGTTATTTCGGATTCTTTCACTTTGGGAGTGCGCAAAGCGTCCTCCAAAGCGATACAAATCCGATTAATTTGAAAGATTCCTAATCACAAAGAAAAATTAGGTTTTATCAAGAAAAATAGATGATTCATGAAGTAATAAAACATATAGTTAAGCTTGTCCAGGATCTCCAAAATAAAAAGAATCACCGCCACGAATCTCCGAATTTGGCGATTTTTAGGAATTTTTATCAACTCCGCCGGATTTTTGATTTTTACCTCCTTTCTAAGTATTTTTTAATTATTTAAAATTATTGCCGTTTTCCCATTAATTTTGAATATATTTGTGATATTTACACGGATACATTATAAAATATCATCTGATATTAGTAGTATGTATGGGAAATATGAATTTGAACAAATCTAATAGTAAATACAGGACTTACACTATTCATAATATTATAATATATATTTAATTCATGAATATGAAAGAGTTTTTTTATGATTTTCAAATTGACTATCATAGACTCATTTTCCTATATATGTTGCATGATTAAAGATATAGTATATTATATGTATATTGTATTAATAATACTTTGAAGCAAAAATAAATCTCCGGAGATTTCTCCGGAGATTTTTTTCAATACTTTTGGGAGATTTTCCGGGAATTTACTTTTGCCTCTAAGTATGATAAATGAAATATTTATGTATTAAAATATATCTTTTATTATATGTCAGCTCGGGGAAATGAATATTTTTTATCGAAATAATTTTGCCTATTTATATAGCAATATAAACAATAGAATTATTCGTTATTGCATGTAAATTTGTTAATTATGTCAAATATAACATAAGGTATTATTATTTTAGTAAATTTGCATGTTATTTATTGCAGAAATAAAGAAATGATGATAATTCTTTTGTTTCATAATATACAAAAGCTATATATTTGGTAGATACTATGCATTTCACATCAATAAAATAACAAATTTTTAAAATATACTCATATACTCGCACAAATTGTAATCTGTGAAATACAATTATAGTGCTTTAAAGATATAAACAGATAAATGTGCAAAAAAATAAGAAATAAAATAATAATAATAATAAAAAATAAGAAAGAAAAAAAGGGCCCTTTTAGAATTGATTGCCTCTAACTATAAATTGATGTGCAATTTGGCCGAGGGCGATTTATCGCCCGAGGCCCGAAATTTTTTGAAAGAATCTCCGGTTCTGGCGAAAAATCACCGGCCCGACAAGCTTAATATAGTATTATAAAAATGAAAAACTATTTTCCCATAAATTAGATTGTGTATAAAATGAGTGTAGTAGGGATTGCTTTTTTTCACACATCAATGAAATTGGAAAAATGACAGAATAAACAATTTACCACCTTCTTTTTTACGCTTTTTCAATAAAATTTTCCATTTTTATTTTGAATACATCACAAAATTTGAGATGCATATTGAAAAAAAATTCCACTAAAAATTTTTTAAAAAATTAATGCCTGAACGAATTACTAATGTGGCTAAATACAGTGAACTGAGAGGTCTCTACAAGTACCACATTGATATATTTATTGCGCTGTATCACATAAACACCGAAAATGAAGACGATTTAAACTCGATTTACAAAAAGATAAAAGCAGAATTGATTGATTCAAGGAAATATCTCCCACGCAAGATTATAAAAGATATTTTAGCAATTATTCCGTATAATAACCGCTATACAAAGTCATATTTAACACTCGCAAAACTCATTCTTGATGATTATCATGTTTCAGTAGTTCCAAATATTAATCCAATTTCAAATTTCCTGTTTTATAAAGAATATGGAATTAAATTAGATATGGCTTATTTCTATATAAATATATATGAAAATCTCGATTATAATTCAGAAGATACAATTCGTTCAGCAATTATGAATAATGACTTAGAAAGATTCATCGCATTCACTGAAAGAGATGATTTTGATAAGAATCAAAAACTAGAGAGTAAATTATATCCATATTCTAAAGAAGGATATTCATTACTTGAATTATGTTGTTATCACGGAGCAGTTGATTGTTTCAAGTTTTTAAGAACCCAATTTAAATCCGAAATAACTCAAACATGTCTGTATTTTTCTTTTTTAGGAGGAAATCAAGATATCATGAGTGAATTTTTGAAATATCAAAAACCAAATGAAAAATGCATGAAATATGCAATTATTTCACACAACATTGATTTTGTTACATTCTTGATGAATGAAAATAATTTAAAGATCGATTTAGAATGTTGTGGCGAATACAATAATCTTGAAGCGCTTTTAGTTTATTTCGATCAAACTCATGATATTCACAAATGCCTTATTTATTCATCGATGCTTGACATTCCATCTCTTTGCATAAATTTCCTTTCACTTGGTGCAGCTATCAATTCAGCTAACATATATCATATTAGTAATGATGATTATGATGAAACAACTGCTCTTCATTATGCTGCAATTAATAATAATAAAGAATTAATTGAATATCTTATTTCAAAGGGTGCACATATTTGGAGAAACACTCTTCTTCTTGCAGCGATAAATAATAGTTACAATGCCGCAGAAGTTCTTCTTGAACATGGTATTGATGTCAATATAACAAATGAATATGGAAAAACGGCTCTTGATTATGCAATAAAGAATAATTGCAGAGAAACAATAGAGTTACTTCGTTCACGAATTGCAAAAATCCCTAGAAAAGAGGAATATAGTGTATCACAACTTTTAGTTGCTGCAATGAAGAATATATTTCCACGAGGTACTGATATCAATAAAAAAGATAAAAATGGACAAACTGCTCTTCATATTGCAGCATGGAAAAACAATAAAGAAGTAGCTGAAATTCTTATCTCACACGATGCAAATATCAATGAAAAAGATATATATGGAAAAACAGCTCTTTCTGTCGCAGCAATTAATAATAGTGAAGAAACAGCTGAAGTTCTTATCTTACATGGTGCTAATATCAATGAAAAAGCTAAAGATGGAAAAACAATTCTTCACTTTGCAACAATAAATAAGAGTAAAGAAACAATCCAACTTCTTCTTTCGCATCATGTAAATGTCAGTAGTATATGTGGGCGGGTTTTGTGACTTTTTTTGTTACATCTATATATAGACGATGCATTAAAATATAATTTATAAATCATTAAAAAATTAACATTAATTTTAAAATAATTTATTTTTTTATCTTTTATAAAAGAAGCTATATATATAGATGATGTCAGATATTCCGCGATTAATTAAACATCATTTAAATCCTGAATGGGTTAAACTTCAATTTAAAAAGGAAGATTGTGAATTATTAAATGAATATGAAAGCCAAAATAAGCTAATGAGGTATAAATATAATGATAAAGAATATTTAATTTCATGGAATCAATGGAGTCATAATCAAAGACCTCATAAACGAGAAGAAGAAATTGAAAATAATGAAATGGAAATCATTGATGACATTAAAGAGGATGGAATTCCTAAATTTTGTAGAAAAACCTTTAGAACTAAGTTAGGAGCATATAAACGTAGAGTATTAAATCCTGAATACATAAAACATTTATTTAAAAAGGAAGACTGTGAATTATTAAACGCTAATGAATATGAAAATGCTAAATCAAAACTGAGATATAAATATATTGGAAGTGATGAAAGGTGTAAAGATAAAGATAAAGTTTATTCGGTTTCATATAATAACTGGCACACGTTAGGGATAAGAAAACATTTAGGAGATTATGGGAAATGTTCTGAATTCTTTAAATCTAGTATGTACGAGAGAGTAAAAGAAATTAGAAATAATTATTTTCATGAATGAAAAATAAACTTTAAAAATTCATGTCTTACATTTTTTGAATAATTTATTTTTTTAATTCGTAAGAAATGAGTGGATCAAGATTCGTAACCGTCAATCAATTAATGGATGTTCTTTCACCAATTCTTGAAAATGTTAAACAAGTAGATGTTTATTTCGATGATTATGTAGAAAGTATATATTATAAAGGTAAGTTTAATATTAAACCTATTGCTTTTGCATTTGATAATAAATTAATTGAAAATGCAAAAATTTGGGAATTAATTCCAGATATTGAATTTATAACAAATATTAATGATAAATGGTTTAAACGAATTCTAACCACAAAAGTTCTTTGTAAATTAATGATCAAAACTGAGGAAAAAGAATTTAACGGGTTTAAATATCATCCAAATAAAGTTTCAGAACTAGAAAATGAAAAACTTCAGAAAAAATTAAACGATAGACTTTCAAATGATCGTATTGAAAAAATAAATAAACTAGCAGAAGTTGCATTTAATAATGAAATATTTGATGAATATAACCTTGAACTCAGTGATGGACTTTAAGTCCTGGGCACTTTGTGCCTTGGGCTTTAAGGACCCGGGCTCAACGAGTCATGATTTATGAAATCAATTATTTGATTCATTCGCTCTTCAATAATTTCTATTCTTTTTGTTAAATCATCTATTTTCATTAATGAGGTGATTCTTGATTGAGGAATAGATTTCAAACTAACCACTCCTTTTATTTTTGAAATTTTGAATCCATCAACTTTAAACATTTTATTCAATTTACATGTTGTCAATTCTTCAAATAATTTTTTATTATTAGCATAATAGTCATTAAATTCTTCAACAGATGAAAAAATTTTTATTTCAGTAATTGGTTTAACAACATTTATTTTTTGTTGAACATTTTCACTTTCATTTATTTCTTCCTCCTTTGTTTCATTTATTTTTAAAATCGGTTTCATTTATCATTAAATAAAAATTAGAATATAAGTGATGAAATATATTTTTTAATTAATATTAAATCAGAAATGGCGGCAGGATTCTTTAAAAAATTATGGGATGGAATTAAGAAAGCTGCAGGTTGGGTTCATCAAAAGATTATTAAACCTGTTGCAAACTTTTTGGCACCAGTAGCGAAAACGGCAGGAACTATCATAGGTGGAGTATTAGGTACTAAAGCAGGTAATCCGGCGATGGGAGCACAAGCAGGTAACGCAATTGGTGGAATAGCTGAAGGAATACTTAATAAAATAGGAGGTGGTTAGTGGAAAAATAAATAAATATTATTTTTATCTTAGTATCGGTTGAAGTCTTTGATAAACTTTTTCTCCTTTATTTAAAATTTCTCTTATTGGGGCAGCTTTTGGCGTTATTGATTCAGCAACGTCACTAATTGCTTCTTTATTCTTAAATATCCAATTTGCTCCTTTCTTCATTGTTTCCCAAACTTTATGCGCTCCTCTTTTTACTTTATCCCACAGTTTCTTAAAGAATCCTGCAGCCATAGTTGATTATTTCATTAAAATTAAAAATTCATTTTCATCTTTTAATTTTGATTTTTTATTTATTAATAAATGACGACTAACTATTTAGTGCCAAACACTAAACCGATTAATGGAAATGTGTTTCATTCATTCGAAAAGATAAATGAAATATTCGCAAAGAATGATGGAAGAAGATATTATAGAGAACTTGAAAGTTCATGCTATGACTCTGATGCTCCATATTTTGATGATAAACAAACTCATTTAAGAATTACAAATCCGGCTCATGATGTGAACCAATTAGGTGACACATATATTAAACGCAAAGTTAAAGCAACTCTAGTTTCAAATAAAGCTTTCACATGTGATGCCGCTTTTAAATGCATGCGTTTATTCGTTGGTTACAAATCATCAAATCAAAGCTTTAAACAATTAGAAGTAGAAACCGAAAGAGGTGATGCCGGTTATCTTCAGATGGATTGTGCCCGTGAATCTTTCGCATTTGCAACATATAAACCAAAATCAGAAAGGAAAGTTAAAAAGTTTGTTCATTCGTTATATAATAATGTTCAAAAATATGATAACTCAGTATGTGGTAAATATATTGACCCTTCAGAAGTTTTCACTAAAGCAAATGAAGAAGTTGATATCACTTTTGATATGATTATTCCGGTAAATGATTTGTTAGCATTTCAGGCGTTCGATGATTATCCTAAATCATTTGGTGAAATCATTCTTAAATATTATGTTTTCAGGGATACTTTAGTATTTTGTCAGGTTGACCCGTTAAGAGTTGCTGATTTACAAAATTACGTTTATGAAAAGATAACTGATGAAAATTATGAAAAGATTATGAATCATGTTTATAAATATGATCGCAATTCAACAAATCGGACTTCCTGCCAAATTAATTACAAGCTTAGCCGCTACATCTGCTGACGCAACAGTTGATAACGTTATTATTTCATGCACAAAGATGGAAGTTTTAGAGGATAAATGTATTACACCAGGATATGGTTTAATTGAAGAATCAGTTAAAGCAATACCACGTTTATTCAGTAAGGAAGATCCATTCATGATTCCAGCTCAACATATTGACGTTCGTTCACTAAATGGAGGATGCATCACTCCTGAAGGTATCAGCTCAGATTTCTCATACGCTCTTCATAATGTTACAGATGTTGTGTTAACATTTCCGAAGAATGCAATGCAAAGAACAGTTTTAGAAAATCCAATGCTTCGAGGTCTTCAGGTCACTATAGATTCCAGAAACTTCCCGATCAAGCGATGACCACAGTGGGTGACATATTCTTTACACGTATGCTTCAAGCTTCTGATTTAGATGGAGTGAATGAATGCACAGAAGAATACGAGGACTCATTAACTAGACCACTGAATGATGATGATGGCACGCCATTAGCTAGAACATGGAAAGACCAAACTTCATTCTTATGCACTATTCCAGTTCAACGTGATGGAGCGGGTATATTCTTTGATGGATTAGAAACTTTCAACTCACAAGTTACAGTACAAGTGAAAGCTTATCCAATCATCCAGGGTGTAAATGACACTTACTGTTCAAAGGTGACAAATCCTCCTCAGGTTTGGTTTACTAGGACTACATATTGGACATGGACACCGGACGAAGGTTTGAATATCATCCAACAGGTACACCACCACAGTATAGAAGTTCATATGATGAAATATTGATGAATAGAAATGTATAAAATTATAAATTTATTTTTGATTAAATGGATTTAAATTCATTCACCCCTTATGAAGAATTAGCGGGAGTATATAATACATACGTAGATGATATGATTAATGAAGCATTGAGTGATAATAGAAATGCTCTATCTAAGGAAAAATTAATGAAAATTCCATATTCTGAATGTTACTTAAATTCAATCACTGCAGCAATTGGTAAACAAAATAAAGGTAAAACATTAACGATATTAAAACAAATTATCATTATTGCTAACACTTCCCCCCATTCACATGTGTTAATTTATATCAACCGTTCAGGTTCACCTTCAGATGATACATTTGAATCTTTAAAGCATTTAATCAAAATTCCAATTATTTATTTATCACAAGAAGAAGCAGAAGATTATTTAAAAAACTTTTTAATGTATAAAGAATTATATAATCCAATCAAGAAGCAAGGATTAGAGGATAAAATTATTAATAAACAACGGGATGAATTATTTGAAACACTTTCTATTTCAAATTTTGATAGAGAATTTTTGCATTCACTCATTTTTCTAGATGATGCAGTGAAATCAAAACTAATAACAAATGAGAAATCATATTTTAATCAGTTATTAACTCAATGTCGACACATTCAGTGTTCATTCTTCATGGCTGTTCAATACTTCAAAGCATTAAGCACAAACATTAAATCAAACCTGTCCACCCTTTTCATTTTCAGTGGGTTTAGTCGTCAACAGTTGAACGTTATGCTTTATCAAGTGAATTTACCAATGAGCATTAATGAACTTTACACACAATATCAGCAATTAGGTGAACATGGAAAAATAATAGTTGATTTAAATAAAGGAGGTGTTAAATTTGATTAACTTTTTATAATTAATTTTTATTTTTTATTTATAATTAAACATGACAGAAATAGCAAATCTTCTACAGGTTCCATTAAAACAAGGAACAAACAAAAAGGGTGCATATAATAGAACTATGAAAGTTCCAGACGGAATGAAAGAATTAGTTCATATTGTTGCTGGTCTTCAAAAAGATGTTAAACAAATGTGAAACGTTTTAACATTACCAGAAGCTCAAGCATATGCCAAACGTCATGGACCAAATTGGGAAGCACATGAAGCAGACATTACAGGACCAAATGGAAAACCTGATGGTATAAATGAAGTTTTCGTTACTGATGGTCATGGTAATATTAAAGTCATAAATGGGTATAAATTAACTATAACTGATTATCCTAAACGTAAAGCATATAATGAATGTTATCCTATGCAATTTGATGAAAATGGAAAAGCTGTTAAACAATACATTGGAGAAGGTGAAAATGGTCCAATTAATTCATACCGTCATAATCCATATTCTTATTTCAATGAAGAATTAAATGCTATTGAAGAGGGACCGGATGGATTACCACGATATGTTAATCAGTTTGATGGTCAATATGCAAATTTGAGACCTGAAATTCCAGCTAAGAAATTCTTTAAAGTTGCTTTATTCGATCCAGTGTTCAATGAACAGAAAGAAGCAATGAAAGCAGAATTTAAACCAATTCAAGTGGCAAGAATTTCTTCATCTTCACTTTCAGAAGCGTTCAAGGAATTGATAAAGAAACCACTTTATTCTCAACAGGTTATAACTTTGATTTAATTAAAGAAAGTGATAGACGTAAATTAGAAAAATCAGATGGTTTTAAGAATGCATGTAATGAAATGATTAAAGATATTGTAAATGATAAAATAAGACTGGAAGAAACTCAAAGCAATATCAATAACATAATTGGTGCAGTTACAAAGAAAGTATAAGCAAACAATGATGAACCTTGGGATATTACCGTAACAACTAAATAAAACTTTATAATTTTTTTCTTTTTTATTCAATTATAAATGAGAAGACGTTTCACAAGTCAAAAGAACACAACGCAAAAGCAGAGATTACGGTTGGTTATAACGTAAATGATGATAAATCACGAATTATTCAAAATGTTAAAGTTAATGTTAGCCCTGAATTAACAAAGTCAGCAACTCAACCAAATTTATTAACTCGTGACTTACCAAAGAATGAGGAATGAGACCAATCATTTTATCTGAACCCGGTAAAGAACCTGTTGAAATCCCCACATATCCAACATACCCCCACCTCTTTCATCAAACATCGAGAACCCAGGAATCTACGATTACAGTCGAATGCGCCATATAAAATAGACATTAATTCTGAATTAATGAAAATTTACCGTGATATAATAATTAATAATTATGATTCAATAATAAATTTAATTGACCAATCCGGTTTAATTTATTTTACCTTATGAATCATTAATTCACATTATCGCCATTCTTTGTGATGTTCAGGATTCAGACGTTAAGATTCAATTTTTCATAGATGATGAGGTTTCATGCTGCGGAACAGTTGCAAAAATAAATCCTATAAAGGATATTAGCACAATTAAGATATCAAAGAACGGAACAACAACTGAACTTCATTTAACTTATAATGATATTTATAATAAAATAGTTGATGAATATAAAATATCACTTGAAAAATTCTTTGTTAAGGCTATTTAATATTCAAGCATTAACATTATTGAATAATAATCCTTTGAATCATAATCGATAATAATTGACCTTTCACCAGTTTCTATCGTTTGTTTTATTTCTTTTTGTTCCCCACTATCCGGATCGGTCATTGTAATTGTTTTTGTTATAGTATCAGCTTTATCTTTAACTTCAATCTTTTTTCCATCGGGATATTTAAACCAAATTCCCAAAAATTCGATATTGTCAATCTGTTCATATTTTAATCTATCAATTACATTTTTAATACCATCTGAAAATCTTATGAAATGGTCCATTATATGGGTTTGATTGAACTAAATTTGAATGAAGTGAAATATAACCCGATGATGAATATGACATTGACTCATATTTTCTGAAAAACACTAAAATTTATAACATGAATGAATTTCTTATTCGTTGAATTTATGAATTCTTGCGGTAATCTTATTCTAGTTTTATTTATCACTGGAAAATAACGCTTTACCATATTTTTAATCGTAATAAAAATGTCAATTATCAATATTATTTCGAATAATAACTGTGAATTAAATTTAACAGTTAGCGGAATTTTAATGTTACTCTCGTTTCTGTGAGTGGTAAATTTAATCCCATTCTTTTAGACCCTTCAGATTATATATCATTTATTAAAGATGACCATGAAAAAACGTATGATATGTATATAAATAATGTGATAGCGAAATGGGATATTAACATGATTTTAAGTTATTTAAATGAATCATTTATCATATGGTATGAAGAAAATTTTAAATCAAAACCCGATAAACTTTTTGAACT
Source organism: Trichomonas vaginalis G3 (assembly GCF_026262505.1). NCBI lineage: Eukaryota > Parabasalia > Trichomonadida > Trichomonadidae > Trichomonas > Trichomonas vaginalis. The sequence goes on along the minus strand of NW_026529273.1, from coordinate 179,758 downwards.
TGATGAAATAAATAACCTTTTAAATTTCCGCTGAAAATTAAATTTTGTACTCCTCATCTTCGTTCATTGTTGGGGATATTAAATTTTGAAAAAAGATGTTGGGGATGTTTTGTATTCTGACACTGGTTCCAATTTCATTTTAATCAAATGTGATAAAGTTAATACCCCAATGAGATTTTTCACATCAAACATTAGACCCTAACTCTTACCCATCAATACAAAACATTTTATCCATCAACTTAAACACATTTTCTTTATCATATCCGTTTCAATTTCCGGGAATTCATTTATTCTTCATTCAAAAGATTTATCAAATATTAAATTTAGAATAACTGACCTATTTGATTGTGATTTAGAATTCATGAATGAAATATTATGGCAATTTCAAATAGAAAAAATAGCTGATGAGATAACGGATTAAATATTTATTTTTAAATCATAATAAATGATTAAACAACAACAGCAACCACAGCAACTTAAGGCACAGACCATTACATACGCCATATATGCATATAATTCAAAGACGGCAGAACAAACGCAAAGGTTGAAATATGGAGATTTGGAGATAGTATTGAAAAATGACCATTTCGAATTCGTTTGCAAAGGTGGTGCAGTGATATCAAATATAAAGAAATTTTATTTATGAATTCAAAAATTAAAGGAATAACGGATGATATAACATCAATTCCACCAGAAGAACAAAGATATTACGCATTAAATGCATTTCCTAAAGTTTTGAAGATTGGAAGATTTAATTTAAATGAGGAATTCATAAAAGGTTTCCTAAATGACATAATGAAGAAAGCAGATAAGGAATATGTCAACAGTGAGTTAATGAAGAAAGCAGATAAGGAATATGTGGATAGTGAGTTAGAGGAGAAGGTAGATAAGGGACTTATGGCTATTGAATTAATGAAGAAGGCAGATAAGGAATATGTTAATGAAAAAGATAATGAAATTATAGAAAGGGTTGAATGGTATCATGAACGGACATCGAAGATTCTTAAAACTAAAGCTGATACAGGATGGGTTTCAGGATGTTTAGACCTTAAAGCGGATAAAACTTATGTTAACGATGAGTTAAATAAGAAAGCAGATAAGGAATATGTGGATAGTGAGTTAATGAAGAAAGCTAATATATCATTTGTTAATGAAGAAATAAAACAATCAGAGGTCTATTTTACTCCACCATTTTTAAATTTTATGAAATCATCAGATAAAACCTTTGATATAGATTCTTTTGAATGGATATGTTTCGATGGAGTGACCATGTATTTATTTTATACAGTTGGAGTGCTTTATTATTTTAAAACAAATGATTTTAAAAACTATGAATCATTTACTCCATCTGTTTTGAATCCTGATACACGAAAGCCAATCATTAATCCAAGAATTTTATATGTTGAATATAATAACGGTAAATTTATGGGAATGATAACGGTTGGAGATGATTTTTACCCTTGTTATTCATTCGATTGTATCCAATGGTTCAAATGTAATTTAAATCAAGATGCTAAATTTAAATATTCAAATAATCCTATTAGATGCGTTAATAATAAATGGGTACTAATTTATGAAGTCAATCAAATTTTCATTAGTGAGGATGGGATAAATTATTATATGTTTAGTATGATGTCATCAGATTTGGAAATTGATTATACAAGTAAGTGGTATTACATTAACAACATGTATTTTATCCTACAAAATGATAAAATTTATAGATCATCTTCAATACCACAAGGTCAATTTGAACAAATTTTTCAAGCTGATGGAGACATTGAAGCTTTATGTTATGGATCAAATGTTTATGTTCTCGTTTCAGGTGAAATGGTCTATTCATATCCTGTAAGTTATAACAGACATATTTATTTATCACAGGATTTATCAAATTGGGAATTGGTTTATTCATTCACTCCAAAATTTACTCAAAATTATAGATTTACAAATTTATTTTATATTGATGGGTATTTCATTGCTTTAGGATGTGGTGATTTAGTAAATATCAGTAGTGATGGAAGAAACTGGTCTGAAATCACAAAATTTCAAGATGTTAGAAAGCAATTTTCAAAAAATAATACGTTAATATTGATAACAAGACCAGTTTTAAATACTCACCAAAATTCAATATTATATAATAAATTCAATATTCATAATGGATTAAATACAATTCTTGAGATGATTTTCCCCATTGGTTCTATTTATACGTCAATGAACTCAACAAATCCAGCAACAGTTCTGGGTTTCGGTACGTGGAAGCAGATTGTAGATAAATTCCTCTATTGTGCTAACAGTTCAAAGGAAACAGGTGGTTCAAAGAAAATTACTGAAGCAAACCTTCCACCGCACACTCATACAGGAACTACAAACTTTTCTGGCGACCATAGTCACTCATTAAGAGACCATCCATTATACAACTCAGAATATTATGCTGGCAATGACGTTTTATCTCCAGATTATAACCATTCGGCAAAAAAGACTTTTCGACCAACTGAACTAGGAGGAAATCATGTCCATACTTTCACAACAAATCCAACAGGCTTGGGTGAAGATTATATGCCACCATTTATGACTGTATTTGCATGGTTTCGCGTTCAATGAACGCTCAATGTTTGTGAAACAAACTTTAGAACGGACTGAAAGTCCTGAGATCCAAAAGAGTGAACGGCATAATTTAAATTTTTATTCCTCATTCGCTAAGGATTCCAAAAATGAAAAAATCATTGATTTCGGCTGAGAAAAAACAGCAAAACCCTTCTTACGGGAACAAAGAAATAAAGAAGAAATAAAGAAGAAATAAAGTAAATTTTTTATTTATTCCCGTGGAAGATAGAGCACTTTTATGACACTTTTTATTCACGACAAACAAGACAAACAAAGAAAATAAGAAAATACGGCGCCGTCGCGGTTCGAACCACAGACCCTGACCCCTCCATAACACCACCTTAGACCACTGTGCTACGTAGCCTGTCGACATAAGATTTTATAAATTGCATATTTGACGTAAATTTATTTCCCAGTTATTCAATAATTAATTATTTTTGAAGAACTGAAGGTGTCACTATGTCACTCAGTGTCACTCGGTTATTTAACTTCTATGAAAAAATGAGACAACATGACATTTAGACAACAGTCCTGGAAATATGATGCAGTCCAAAAATAAAGTTAGTTTTAAAATTGTTTTTATTTTTTTATTCCTATATAAATGACAGCAACAAACAACAACAGCAACTATATCGTTTCTGATGAAAAAGTTATTGATTCATTAGCTGAGGAATTAGTTGTGGCAGAAACTAAAACCCTCAACGAAAGAATTGGTGAAAACAAGATTGATTTACATAACTACCTCAAACATGATGGAGGAAGAGGAAGGAAAACTGGTGTGGCTTTATTAGTAAATAAAATATCAAATTTAACGATTATAGATGTTGATATCAATAAATCATACAATGATGAACTTAAAGAAACAGTTAGAAAAGATATTTTATCAAAACTTTCGGATAAAGATGTTATCGTTAAAACCGCTTCAGGGGGTCTTCACATTTATTGCAACACTAATTTCTTCTATTCAGTTTCGAACAGAATGATTAAATGTTATTCCTGCAATGATTACGATATTGATATAATGACTTCTATGGATGATTCAAAGCGTTCTTTAGTAGTTATGGCTGATTCAAGAGTTCGCAAGAATGCAACAGAACCAATCAATACATACTCATTCATTCGTGGAAGTTACGATTCAACATTAACCAGAACAGTGAATGATATATTAAATGATTTGAATATTAAGGTAAGAGTTGAACAGAAGAACGAAGAAATAAAGACTATCATGAATGAAAACAAAGATGTAAACATTGACGATAAACTTGCCCAGAGCATAGTTGACGGCATCTGTGATTTTGAAGTACATAATGACGGTGGAAACATGAATTTAGAAAAAGAAGTTACATTATTCACACTGTTTCAAGCTATTAATTCGTTACCTAATCATTTAATTAATGAAGCATACGATAACGTTTATAACTTCTGCAATTTAACTGAAAATGCAAAAAGTAATTTTGAAAAAGCACGTAGTAGATATGCACATTTAATGACTTCTCCATTTGTTTTGGTGAAGATTCTAAAACTATATCAAAAGGAATATTATGATGAATATGTTTTACCTTTATTACGTAAGCCAAAAATAACATTTGATATCAAACTTGATGACTCGTTTTTGATAACAGATATTAGACGCAAGGCTGAAAATCATCAGTATAAAAACAGTTCTGAAGTAATTGAGGATTTATCACGTGTAATCCGTTTTGTAGATTGTGGAAATAAATATTTCATTCAGAAAGATTACAACATACACGACAAAATGAATCAAATATCATTTGTTCTTCAATCAAACATGAAAGAGTCACTCAAAATGATTAAATTATTTAAAGAAGAAGGTAAAACAATAACAGCATGGGATGTACTACTAAATCAATTGTCTTCATTAACCGTTAAGGGTGTTTGCTTTAAATCTGATTCCCCCGATGTTTTCTCAACGTTTCATGGTTATAAATACAACATTCTTGAAAAGCCTGATTACTCAAAAATTGAGATGTTTATGAATTTCATTAAAGAAGCCATTTGTGATAATAACGATGAAGTGTATAAATACCTTCTCGGCTGGATTGCATCAATGATTCAACATCCTGGAATCAAGAATGAAACAGCAATTATTTTGAAAGGACTTCAGGGAACAGGTAAAAACAGATTCACAGACATTATTTCTGAACTTCTCGCTGGTTATTCATGTAAAAACATTACTGAAATAAGTGAGCTAACGGGTAATTTCAACTCAGTTGTTGAAAATAAAATGTTTCTTGTACTTAATGAACTCAAGAATGTAGGTGAAGATAGACTCGCAAACTTCAACGCTTTGAAATCAATTATAACGGATAATGAGATTAGAATTAATGAAAAGAATCAACCCAGAAGAACAGGTCAGAATGTTGCAAACTTCATTTTCGTAACTAACAACGTTTACCCTGTCAAAATTGAAGTTGGAGACAGAAGATACGTAGTTTTAAGAGTTAATGGTAAATTCAAGGGTCAATTTGATTACTTCAAGAATTTGATGGATTCATGCACAAAGGAATTTTATGATAACCTTTTAACATATTTTATCAATTACGACCTTTCATCATTTAATGTACGAATCATACCAATGACTGAAGCCAAACAAGATTTAATAGAATTATCATCAAATCCTTTAGATGTATGGATAAATACACATTATGATGAATTGTGTGCAGGTATGACATGTAAAAATGCTCTATTCTGCAAACCATCAGACATGAAAGACAAAAACTTTCAAATGAGCATTAAGGATAAATGTGATAAGAAACAGAGAAGAATAGATGGTAAACAAACATGGTGTTATGTTTTGAAAGAAGAAATGAAAGGATTATATAAACAGGTTGAACCAAACGATAATGAGGATTCATTTACTGATGATGAAATACCTGTAAATGATGCTTTATAAAGTATGATTTGAATTTATTTTTGCATTAATCCTGCTGTGTTGTCAAAATGTCATGTTGTCACATTTTTTCAGAGAAGTTAATTAACCGAGTGACACATGGTGACGTAGTGACACCTTCAGTTATTCAAAAATAATTAATTATTGAATAACCTGAAACCATTAACGTAAACATTATTTTTGGGTTATTTACACTCATTACGATGAAGTCATGACAAATCATTTCCATGACTGTTGTCAAAATGTCATGTTGTCACATTTTTTCAGAGAAGTTAATTAACCGAGTGACACATGGTGACGTAGTGACACCTTCAGTTCTTCAAAAATAATTAATTATTGAATGACCTGAAAACATTAACGATAAAATAAGTGATAACAAATTTTTATTTTTATCATAAATGAATACCCCACAAGCTCAAAATTTACCACGAATCATAACAAGGGAGGAAATGATAAAAATGATGCAAGAACATGTTAAAAATAACAAACCACTAAAATTGAGAAAATGTGGTTATGCAGTAATGATGGAAAGAGAGATGTTGTCAAAGAGGAATAAAAATTAAATTTGGATTGAGTTTAAAAATTCATCTTTATTAAATTCATCTCTTCCAATCAATTTATTTATTCTATTAAATTCTTTTATTTTTGCTTCACTCAGTTTAATGATTGAACGGTAAGTTTCTAATTTTTCGATTATTTCTTTATCGTTTTCAACCCCACCACATCTAATATATCCTTTATTTCCTCGTTTGTGAATCCTAATTTTTTAACGTTGTTAGTTTTGACGCTCATTTTCTTACGAATTAAAAAAATAAATTATTCAAAAAATGTAAGACATGAATTTTTAAAGTTTATTTTTCATTCATGAAAATAATTATTTCTAATTTCTTTTACTCTCTCGTACATACTAGATTTAAAGAATTCAGAACTTTTACCATAATCTCCTAAATGTTTTCTTATCCCTAACGTGTGCCAGTTATTATATGAAACCGAATAAACTTTATCTTTATCTTTACACCTTTCATCACTTCCAATATATTTATATCTCAGTTTTGATTTAGCATTTTCATATTCATTAGCGTTTAATAATTCACAGTCTTCCTTTTTAAATAAATGTTTTATGTATTCAGGATTTAATACTCTACGTTATGCTCCTAACTTAGTTCTAAAGGTTTTTCTACAAAATTTAGGAATTCCATCCTCTTTAATGTCATCAATGATTTCCATTTCATTATTTTAATTTCTTCTTCTCGTTTATGAGGTCTTTGATTATGACTCATTGATTCCATGAAATTAAATATTCTTTATCATTATATTTATACCTCATTAGCTTATTTTGGCTTTCATATTCATTTAATAATTCACAATCTTCCTTTTTAAATTGAAGTTTAACCCATTCAGGATTTAAATGATGTTTAATTAATCGCGGAATATCTGACATCATCTATATATATAGCTTCTTTTATAAAAGATAAAAAAATAAATTATTTTAAAATTAATGTTAATTTTTTAATGATTTATAAATTATATTTTAATGCATCGTCTATATATAGATGTAACAAAAAAAGTCACAAAACCCGCCCACATATACTACTAATGTCGATGAAAAAGATGAAATGGGATGTACAGCTCTTCATTTTGCAGCAATTGCTAATAATAAGGAAACAATTATGCTTCTCCTTTCATACAATCCAAATGTTGATGAAAAAGATAAATATGGGAAAACTGCTCTTCATTATGTGGCAATGTATAATTCCAAAGAAATGGTTGAATCTCTTATAGATCATGGTGCAAATATCAATGAAAAAGATATTGATGGAAAAACAGCTTTCATTGATGCAATATGTAACAATAGTAAAGAAGTAATTAAACTTCTTCTTTCACATGGTGCAAATTTAAATTCTTGAATGAAAGTTTTGAAGAGGAATAAATAATAAATATAATATTTTATGGATTTTCAAATATTTTTGCTACATATGAACATGACTGTTTTATAAAAGTAGATTTTAGATTAATTTCTTATTACTTTCCACCTTATTTCAATCAGATTTCCCATTCATCTATTTCCGGTTCATTACTCGGAATAAATATGGCTCGAAAATGTTAGTGTAGATTAAATCACATAGTGCTTTTACATGTGTTTTTCACCCAAAAGATATCGTTATATTGCAATATAGATAAAAATTTCAACTTTATTTTTCAACAACGACAATTCATTTGTTGAAAGCTGTTCCTCAATGCATTCAGCAATATGAGATCTTTTTTTCCTCTCCTATCATAGAAGAACTGTTCTAATGATTTCTAATATTATATCATCTCTATGAAGGGCGATTTCATTCGGTTCATGAGCATCCAGAAGAAATTAGTGTCAAACAAGGTCATATTCAGCAATACTGCCAAACACTCGAATAATCCTTGCATGCATAGTGTGTTTGGACTATTTGTCTGGATGGATTGTATGGCTAATTGAAATGCATGCACAAAAATAGTCAATCAGCAGAAAGTTATATATAGAATGAAGAAAATTATATTAAATTTTTGAATATGATGAATAAAACCCTCTCTTTTTGGATCATATCTAGATATATATTAATATCTAATTAAAAAGTATGCAAATTTATGAGATGGTAAACGATTTTCAATAGAACTCTTCACAATTGAATAATGACTTCAATTGACTATGAAGCCTATGCAAAAGATCTTGACAATTGGTATAATGACGAACAATTTATTGATATGAGGACCATACCAGAGCTCTCTAAGATCTTTGATTCATGTTCATTTTCACCTCAGCAGTTCATTGAAACATTTACAATCATTAGTAAGAATTTTCAAAGTTCAGAAGTCTTTTCACTTGCACAACATGTTAAAATTGCCAATATTGAGAATAATGAATCAGCTTTTAAAATTTTAAGTTTTTTATCAGAAATGTACAATTGTAATATCATATCTGATATATCGTATTTCATCCGAACACGAATTACATATGAAAAACCACCTGACTGTGAAAATGCGAAAAAATTATTAAAATGTAATAAAAATCCAAGCGATTTTGAGAAGATATACTATATATTATTAGGAGCTATTGATAACGACGATACAGATACTATTTTATTTGCAGAAAAATCTGGATTTTGTCATGTTAAAAATAAAAAAGGAAATTCACTTCTTCATTATGCAGCTCAACAAAATGATACCGAAGCAATTAAAAATCTTTCCTTCATTTCAAGTTTTGATATCAATGCAAAAGATAATTATGGCATGACAGTGCTCCATTATGCAGCTAAATACAGTAATATCGAAGTTATAAAGCATCTTTCATTACTTCCTGATTTTGATATTAATATAAAAGATGTAAGTGGGCAAACAGCTTTGCACTATGCAGCTCAATATAGTAATGCTGAGTTTGTCAAGTATATTTGCTCAATTCCGGATGTTGATCTCAATGTTAAAGACAGTTTCAACAGAACAATTCTTCGTTATGCAGCTCAAAACACTAATTCAAGTGTTGTTAAATATTTAACAAATCTTCCAATTAAAGATTTAGATATTGAAGATATAAATCATATGTCTGCCATCTTTTATGCAGCTTTAAATGAAAATCCTGATGTCATTAAATGTTTTGGTTCAAATCCAAAAATTAATCTGAATGTTAGAAATCGTTATCAATTTAGTGTTCTTCATTATGCCGCACAAAATACCAATGCTGAAATCATTAAATATCTTTGCTCTCTTCCTAATATTGATATTAATCCAATTGATGGTTTCCAAAGAACAGCCCTTCACTATGCAGCACAAAATGATAATAGTGATGTAATTAAATATCTTTGCTCCCTTCCAAATATTGATATTAATGCAAAAGATCATATGAAGATGTCTGCTCTCCAATATGCAGTTAAAAGCAATAAGATGCAAATAATTAAATATCTTTGCTCTCTTCCACAAATTAATATAAATTCAAGAGATATTGGCAATAAAACTCATCTTCATTTTGCAGCTGAATATGGAACTGATGAAATAATAAAATACATTTGTTCTCTTCCAAATATTGATGTAAATGCAAAAGACATCTCATTAAAAACAGCTCTCCATTATGCTGCTAAAAATAATCATATAGAAGTAGTTAAATACCTTTGTTCCCTTCCAAAAATTGACATTAATGCCAAATCCTATAAAAACAAAACAGTTCTTCATTATGCAGCAAAAAATAAAAATATCGAAGTTATCAAGTATCTTTGCTCCCTTCCAAATATTGATAAAAATGCTAGGGATGAGAAAAATAAGACTGCTTATGATTTGGCCCAGCAATATTCAAACAATGCAGCATTACCATATCTCCGCTAAAATAAAGTGTTCCTTATATAAAAATATGCATATTATTTTTATGCTGTTTCAAAATAAAATGCATTACGCTATGAAATGGCATGAATTACCTATGATAAATATTCATATGAAATATAATTTTCAAGTATAATGTTCTTGATCAGTTAATATGCCATGTTTGATTCTATATCATATAAATCAATGATTTTATTTTCATTTTATTACAATGAATCCCAAAACAATGTTGAAATTTTATAGAACTTTCTTTCCATTAATTTACATAGGTTTCTTAATACCGTTTATAGTATTTTTGTTTACGCAACGTCAAAATGAGCAACAAACGATCATTTACCCAAATACTTGCAATTTTTCATCAAATTTATATCGCGGAAGTACAAAACGAGATGTTATTTTATTCTCAGCAGATAAGTTTCATCCAGGTCTCGAGCTTGCAGTTAGATCACTTCGTTCAACTGGCTCACAATGCAGAGTTATAATTCTTGCTGCAAAGAAAATACAAATTAACAGCAAAATACAAGCACTTTTCAATGAATTAGATGTTGAAATAAAAGATGATTGCCTAAATCTCCATCCAGAAAGAAATTATGTGCCTCATATGCTTAGATACGAATTTGAACAACAATGGCTTAGTGAAAATTTAGATAGGGTTGACAGAGTATTTCATGCAGATGCTTTTGATGTTTACTTCCAAAAAGATCCTTTTGGACCAGAAATTTCTACTGACAGACTGCTTTTTGTTGTTGAACCACATGCTTTCCGCTCTTGTGGATGGAATTTAAATTGGATGAAAACATGCTATGGCGAAACAATGATGAATAAAATGCGAAATAGATATATTATATGCTCAGGATCAATTATTGGCGGTGTCAAGCCATATTTGCAGCTCCTTGACTTGATGATATCTCAAGATGAATGGACTTCCTGCTGGAAACCGAGTTATGACCAACCAATTCTTAATTATCTTGTTTGGGAGAATATTTTGGATGAGCAAAATATCAAATATGATTTAACTGGCTGTAATGGTAACTATTTAACAATGCAATGGTGCTTACCTACAGATTCGATTCGTTTAAACAAACAAGTTCAAATAATGTCAGAAATAGGAACAGTTCCTGCATTTTTCCATCAGTACAATAGAAATAAGCCGTTAGAATCCTTTTTAAGAGAAAAATGCAAAGTTTTCAAATAATATTTTATCCATTTCTTCTAAATCTGTTTGTTTGTAAATATTAGTATATAATACGCTTTATTTCGTTAATTCTTATTGAATTACAGACATTTTTTTAATTTCGGAATCAATTGATGATCTAATGTATTAAATTTGGAGAAAGGAATCATACACTTATATTCCGTGTTAATGAGAAAATCATAATTATAACCTAGAAGATCAGAATTTCGAATTCTTTTTGAAAAAAGTGACATTAATGTTTCAAATCAGATTAAAGCAAAAAGTCATCAGCCTAATTTTCATACCAACAACATTTATCACACTGATCTGGAATCTTGCATTAGTATGCATTCCATATAATCGTATGTCTAAATTACTTGAATACGGAGTTTGGCTTCATCGTCCATTAATGATGGTTGAAATCATTCTCCCCGTATGTACACTGACTCTTGGATTTGTCGGAATAACACGATATGTCAAATGCTGGGAACAATCTTATACATTTTTCGTTTTTATACTCTTACTCTTTTCAGTCCTATCTTACACATCTACTGGTTCTATTATGGACAGCCTAGAAGAGATTTATTTTCCGATTTTTGCTTACGATTTATCTCCCTATTTATATAATGTGCAAACTGGTTTTAATTGTATTGCTTGGGACAACTGCAAGGAACAAATTGTTAGCGAAATAGGTGATTACCCAAAATTTTGCAAAAAATATCTCATGTGTAGCATTATTTTGCTTTCCGTGTATTTTGCTTTCAATCTATTCCTATCATTGTTTGTATCTTTAGACAATAATGGTGCAAATAGCATCAGAGAAGACGATGATTAATCAGATAAAAGAAAAACGATAAAATCTTATCCATGATTATTTCAACTACTATTACTGACGAATTCTTAATGAATTTCGTACTGAAATTGAAAAATTGAAAAAAAATATTTTATTTTTTTATTGTTGTTTATAGGTAAGATTTTTTTATCTGATTGTTTGTGAGCTTTAAATAATAAATTTCGGATAACAAATTCTTTTTCTCAAATTTTTCAAAATATTTTTTCCGAATTTCATAAAATTATGAGTCTTCACCCACTACAAACCTTTTGACAGATAGTAACAAATAATGTATTAGTTCTATACTTATAATTTATTTTAATCTTTTCCTTGACAGTCAAATTTCTCATTTGTTGGCCCCAATTACGATCCATATTAACATAACAGTTAATGGCATGAAAAAATAAAAAATGAAATGTAGTGGAAATTAAAAAACCGCTAAACTCATTAATCAAAATGTGTGACATTTATGCTAAAGTGTGCGAATCTTTACAAAAGTTCGACTCTCATCATATTAAGATATATATCAATGATCATGTTTATGATACAAATCTTTATATTGGTTTAGCAATTTGTAATAAATTGCAAAATGAATTCTATTTAAATCGAGCCACAAAAGAATTTAGATTTTATGTTGATCTCAAAAACTCTGACACATACAAGATGTTCGAAAAAATTTTGAATCTACAAGTTCCAGAAAATATTGAAGAAAACGTTGCTTTTGACTTATTCAATCTTGGACAAGTGATGAAAAGTGAATCTTTGATGTCATTCTTCATGAACAATTTCAAAAATGTTGAATACACATCAGAGAATATACTTAAAATGATTAAATATTGTAAATATATTGGAAACAATGAAAATATATTTGATTTCATATGTGAAAACATCGACACAATTAATCATAATGGTCTAATTGATTCTATTATTGAAGCAGGACTAGATTTTGCTGAGAAATTAATGATTTGTTTCAAAAATAGAAATAAAAGTTCAAATAACATTATATTCTCTTTGGTGAAACAAAATCCGATATTCATTGATCTTATGTCATATTTAGATGATGAATATGTTGAAATTCGAGATGCTATAGATTCCCTTAATAATTCATCAACCACTGATGGACAAGTATCAATTGTATCAATTTTGAAAACAGTTATGGATAAATCAAAAGAAAGAGCCAATAAAATTAAAGAATCAGAAGATGTAATCGCAAAACTAAATCAGAAAATTATTACGATTAATGACGAATTAATAGAATTGAAGAAAGAAAATTCGAAGCTTAACCAAGATGTTTTGAATCAGAATGATGAATTAGCAAGATTAAGAAGAGATAACATATCTCTAAAAGATGAAATTGATAAATTGAAAGAAGAGAACTCTTCAAAATTAGAAAAAATAAATAGCCTAACATCAGAAAATGCAAATAACAAAGACTTTATTCAAAAGATTGGTGAATTCTTACCAAAAATAAAGAAAATCAATAACATGGATTTGGATCAATCTAAATTCCAAGGTGTTTATAATTTAATTAAAGAAGCCTCAGATCAAAGAGATTTAGCCACGATATTTTATTTTCATAATATAACACATACAATTGCTCTGCCAAAAATTTTATATAATGTTTTCCTTACTTCTGCTTTCAGAGGAGATATTCAATTAACCAAAGATTTCATTGAATGTGGTGCTAATAAGTTTGACACATGTAATCATGGCAAATCAATAATTCATTTATTTGCCAAAAATGGAAATGTTGATGCTCTGAAATACTTTATGCAGTATGGTTATGATATAAATTTGAAGGATATAACTGGAAATACTCCTCTTCATCTGGCAGTAATGAATTGCAATATTGATATTTGTGAATATTTATGTAATCAGCCAAGTATAGATGTTAATATTAGAAATAATTCAAATGAAACTCCATTAGATATTGCTAACAGAAATGGTTATGAAACTATTAAAGGCTTTTTAATAAAGGCACGTGCCAGCAATGAAACTTAGGGGATTCTTGAAAGTCGTTATTTTATTGAGTTGATTAATAAATGAATAATATTAAAGTAAGCTCACTGTATTTTCATAAAAATTGGAAACATGGATGCATGAACTATAACATGCCCGAAAAAATACCCAGTAATGAAAATAATATTTATTAATTTTAAAAATGTCTATTAAAATATATTTGAAAATTTATGCACATCTTTATATCGAACATAGATGTAGTGAATCAATATTGATATTTTTTTGATTTAATAGTAGTAGATGAGTGCGGGTTTAGTGACTTTTTTTGTTACATCTATATATAGACGATGCATTAAAATATATTTATTTATAAATCATTAAAAAATTAACATTAATTTTAAAATAATTTATTTTTTTATCTTTTATAAAAGAAGCTATATATAGATGATGTCAGATATTCCGCGATTAATTAAACATTGTTTAAATCCTGAATGGGTTAAACTTCAATTTAAAAATGAAGATTGTGAATTATTAAATGAATATGAAAGCCAAAATAAGCTAATGAGGTATAAATATAATGATAAAGAATATTTAATTTCATGGAATCAATGGAGTCATAATCAAAGACCTCATAAACGAGAAGAAGAAATTGAAAATAATGAAATGGAAATCATTGATGACATTAAAGAGGATGGAATTCCTAAATTTTGTAGAAAAACCTTTAGAACTAAGTTAGGAGCATATAAACGTAGAGTATTAAATCCTGAATATCTTAAACATTTATTTAAAAAGGAAGACTGTGAATTATTAAACGTTAATGAATATGAAAATGCAAAATCAAAACTGAGATATAAATATATTGGAAGTGATGAAAGATGTAAAGATAAAGATAAAGTTTATACAGTTTCATATAATAACTGGCACACGTTAGGGATAAGAAAACATTTAGGAGATTATGGTAAAAGTTCTGAATTCTTTAAATCTAGTATATACGAGAGAGTAAAAGAAATCAGATATAATTATCATTCATGAATAAAAAAATAAACTTTAAAAATTCATGTCTTACATTTTTTGAATAATTTATTTTTTTAATTCGTATGAAAATGAGTGGATCAAGATTCGTAACCGTCAATCAATTAATGGATGTTCTTTCACCAATTCTTGAAAATGTTAAACAAGTAGATGTTTATTTCGATGATTATGTAGAAAGTATATATTATAAAGGTAAGTTTAATATTAAACCTATTGCTTTTGCATTTGATAATAAATTAATTGAAAATGCAAAAATTTGGGAATTAATTCCAGATATTGAATTTATAACAAATATTAATGATAAATGGTTTAAACGAATTCCAACCACAAAAGTTCTTTGTAAATTAATGATCAAAACTGAGGAAAAAGAATTTAACGGGTTTAAATATCATCCAAATAAAGTTTCAGAACTAGAAAATGAAAAACTTCAGAAAAAATTAAACGATAGACTTTCAAATGATCGTATTGAAAAAATAAATAAACTAGCAGAAGTTGCATTTAATAATGAAATATTTGATGAATATAACCTTGAACTCAGTGATGGACTTTAAGTCCTGGGCACTTTGTGCCTTGAGCTTTAAGGACCCGGGCTCAACGAGTCATGATTTATGAAATCAATTATTTGATTCATTCTTTCTTCAATAATTTCTATTCTTTTTGTTAAATCATCAATTTTCATTAATGAGGTGATTCTTGATTGAGGAATAGATTTTAAACTAACAACACCTTTTATTTTTGAAATTTTGAATCCATGACCTCCCGGGTCTTGGACTCTGTCCTCAACTTTAAACATTTTATTCAATTTACATGTTGTCAATTCTTCAAATAATTTTTTATTATTAGCATAATAGTCATTAAATTCTTCAACAGATGAAAAATTTTTGTTTCAGTAATTGGTTTAACAACGTTTATTTTTTTTGAACATTTCACTTTCATTTATTTCTTCCTCCTCTGTTTCATTTATTTTTAATATTGGTTTCATTTATCATTAAATAAAAATTAGAATATAAGTGATGAAATATATTTTTTAATTAATATTAAATCAGAAATGGCGGCAGGATTCTTTAAAAAATTATGGGAAGGAATTAAGAAAGCTGCAAGTTGGGTTCATCAAAAATATTAAACCCATTGCAAACTTTTTGGCACCAGTAGCGAAAACGGCAGGAACTATCATGGTGGAGTATTAGGTGCTAAAGCAGGTAATCCGGCGATGGGAGCACAAGCAGGTAACGCAGTTGGTGGAATTGCTGAAGGAATACTTAATAAAATAGGAGGAAAGTAGTGGAAAAATAAATATTATTTTTATCTCAATATCGGTTGTAGTCGATAAACTTTTCTCCTTTATTTAAACTTCCTTACCGGAACATTAGGTGCTATTTGTTCAGCAACGTCACTAATTGCTTCTTTATTCTTAAATATCCAATTTGCTCCTTCTTCATTGTTTCCCAAACTTTATGCGCTCCTCTTTTTACTTTATCCCAATTTTTAAAGAATCCTGCAGCCATAGTTGATTATTTCATTAAAATTAAAAATTCATTTTCATCTTTTAATTTTGATTTTTTATTTCATCATAAATGACGACTAACTATTTAGTGCCAAACACTAAACCGATTAATGGAAATGTATTTCATTCATTCGAAAAGATAAATGAAATATTCGCAAAGAATGACGGTAGAAGATATTATAGAGAACTTGAAAGTTCATGCTATGACTCTGATGCTCCATATTTTGATGATAAACAAACTCATTTAAGAATTACAAATCCGGCTCATGATGTGAACCAATTAGGTGACACATATATTAAACGCAAAGTTAAAGCAACTCTAGTTTCAAATAAAGCTTTCACATGTGATGCCGCTTTTAAATGCATGCGTTTATTCGTTGGTTATAAATCATCAAATCAAAGCTTTAAGCAATTAGAAGTAGAAACCGAAAGAGGTGATGCCGGTTATCTTCAGATGGATTGCGCCCGTGAATCTTTCGCATTTGCAACATATAAACCAAAATCAGAAAGGAAAGTTAAAAAGTTTGTTCATTCGTTATATAATAATGTTCAAAAATATGATAACTCAGTATGTGGTAAATATATTGACCCTTCAGAAGTTTTCAAGAAGCAAATGAAGAAGTTGATGTCACTTTTGATATGATTATTCCGGTAAATGATTTGTTAGCATTTCAGGCGTTCGATGATTATCCTAAATCATTTGGTGAAATCATTCTTAAATATTATGTTTTCAGGGATACTTTAGTATTTTGTCAGGTTGACCCGTTAAGAGTTGCTGATTTACAAAATTACGTTTATGAAAAGATAACTGATGAAAATTATGAAAAGATTATGAATCATGTTTATAAATATGATCGCAAATTCCAACAAATCGGACTTCCTGCAAATTAATTACAAGCTTAGCCGCTACATCTGCTGACGCAACAGTTGAAGACGTTATTATTTCATGCACAAAGATGGAAGTTTTAGAGGATAAATGCATTACACCAGGATACGGTTTAATTGAAGAATCAGTTAAAGCAATACCACGTTTATTCAGTAAGGAAGATCCATTCATGATTCCAGCTCAACATATTGACGTTCGTTCACTAAATGGAGGTTGCATCACTCCTGAAGGTATCAGCTCAGATTTCTCATACGCTCTTCATAATGTTACAGATGTTGTGTTAACATTTCCGAAGAATGCAATGCAAAGAACAGTTTTAGAAAATCCAATGCTTCGAGGTCTTCAGGTCACTATAGATTCCAGAAACTTCCCCGATCAAGCGATGACCACAGTGGGTGACATATTCTTTACACGTATGCTTCAAGCTTCTGATTTAGATGGAGTGAATGAATGCACAGAAGAATACGAGGACTCATTAACTAGACCACTGAATGATGATAATGGCACGCCATTAGCTAGAACATGGAAAGACCAAACTTCATTCTTATGCACTATTCCAGTTCAACGTGATGGAGCGGGTATATTCTTTGATGGATTAGAAACTTTCAACTCACAAGTTACAGTACAAGTGAAAGCTTATCCAATCATTCAGGGTGAAAATGACACTTACTGTTCAAAGGTGACAAATCCTCCTCAGGTTTGGTTTACTAGGACTACATATTGGACATGGACACCGGATGAAGGTTTGAAATATCATCCAACAGGTACACCACCGCAGTATAGAAGTTCATATGATGAAATATTGATGAATAGAAATGTTTAAAATTATAAATTTATTTTTGATTAAATGGATTTAAATTCATCCACCCTTATGAAGAATTAGCAGGAGTATATAATACATACGTAGATGATATGATTAATGAAGCATTGAGTGATAATAGAAATGCTCTATCTAAGGAAAAATTAATGAAAATTCCATATTCTGAATGTTACTTAAATTCAATCACTGCAGCAATTGGTAAACAAAATAAAGGTAAAACATTAACGATATTAAAACAAATTATCATTATTGCTAACACTTCACCCTATTCACATGTGTTAATTTATATCAACCGTTCAGGTTCACCTTCAGATGATACATTTGAATCTTTAAAGCATTTAATCAAAATTCCAATTATTTATTTATCACAAGAAGAAGCAGAAGATTATTTAAAAAACTTTTAATGTATAAAGAATTATATAATACAATCAAGAAGCAAGGATTAGAGGATAAAATTATTGATAAACAACGGGATGAATTATTTGAAACACTTTCTATTTCAAATTTTGATAGAGAATTTTTGCATTCACTCATTTTTCTAGATGATGCGGTGAAATCAAAACTAATAACTAATGAGAAATCATATTTTAATCAATTATTAACTCAATGTCGACACATTCAGTGTTCATTCTTCATGGCTGTTCAATACTTTAAAGCATTAAGCACAAACATTAAATCAAACCTGTCCACCCTTTTCATTTTCAGTGGTTTTAGTCGTCAACAGTTGAACGTTATGCTTTATCAAGTGAATTTACCAATGAGCATTAATGAACTTTACACACAATATCAACAATTAGGAGAACATGGAAAAATAATAGTTGATTTAAATAAAGGTTCCATTAAATTCGAATAACTTTTTATAATTAATTTTTATTTTTTATTTATAATTAAACATGACAGAAATTGCAAATCTTCTACAGGTTCCATTAAAACAAGGAACAAACAAAAAGGGTGCATATAATAGAACTATGAAAGTTCCAGACGGAATGAAAGAATTAGTCCACATTGTTGCCGGTCTTCAAAAGGATGTTAAACAAATGAGAAACGTTTTAACATTACCAGAAGCTCAAGCATATGCCAAACGTCACGGACCAAATTGGGAAGCACACGAAGCAGACATTACGGGTCCAAATGGAAAACCTGATGGAATAAATGAAGTTTTCGTTACTGATGGTCAAGGAAATATTAAAGTCATAAATGGGTATAAATTAACAATGACGGATTATCCTAAACGTAAAGCATATAATGAACATTATCCTATGCAATTTGATGAAAATGGAAAAGCTGTTAAACAATACATTGGAGAAGGTGAAAATGGTCCAATTAATTCATACCGTCATAATCCATATTCTTACTTCAATGAAGAATTAAATGCTATTGAAGAGGGACCGGATGGATTACCACGATATTCTAACCAGTTTGATGGTCAATATGCAAATTTAAGACCTGAAATTCCAGCTAAGAAATTCTTTAAAGTTGCTTTATTCGATCCAGTTTTCGCAAATGTTAAAGATGAACTTAAACAGCAATTCCAACCAATTATAGTAGCAAGAATTGCATCAGGTGCTTTATCTCAAGCATTCAAAGATTTAATTAAGAAACCATTATATCAGCAACGAGGTTTAACTTATGATTTAGTTAAGGAATCAGATAAAAGAAAATTTGAGAAATCAGATGATTATAAGAATGCAATTAATGAATATATTCGGTCTATTAATTTCGATGAAAATGCTAAAAATCAACTTCATGAACAAATACAGGAAATAATAGATTCAAAAGTTCCAGCAAAATAAAAGTTTAAATATATTTTTTTATTCGAATATAAATGAGAAGACGTTTCACTAGTCAAAAGAACACTAACGCAAAAGCAGAGATTACGGTTGGTTATAACGTAAATGATGATAAATCACGAATTATTCAAAATGTTAAAGTTAATGTTAGTCCTGAATTAACAAGGTCAGCAACTCAACCAAATTTATTAACTCGTGACTTACCGAAGAATGAGGAGAATGAAGAAAACCGTGAGAATGGAGACCCAATCATTTTATCTGAACCTGGTAAAGAACCTGTTGAAATTCCCACTTATCCAACATACCCCCCACCTCTTTCATCAAACATCGAGAACCCAGGAATCTACGATTACAGTCGCAATGCGCCATATAAAATAGACATTAATTCTGAATTAATGAAAATTTACCGTGATATCATAACTGATAATTATGATTCAATAATAAATTTAATTGACCAATCCGGTTTAATTATTTTACCTTATGAATCATTAATTCACATTATCGCCATTCTTTGTGATGTTCAAGATTCAGACGTGAAGATTCAATTTTTCATAGATGATGAGGTTTCATGCTGCGGAACAGTTGCAAAAATAAATCCTATAAAGGATATTAGCACAATTAAGATATCAAAGAACGGAACAACAACTGAACTTCATTTAACATATAATGATATTTATAATAAAATAGTTGATGAATATAAAATATCACTTGAAAAATTCTTTGTTAAGGCTATTTAATATTCAAGCATTAACATTATCGAATAATAATCCTTTGAATCATAATCGATAATAATTGACCTTTCACCAGTTTCTATCGTTTGTTTTATTTCTTTTTGTTCCCCACTATCCGGATCGGTCATTGTAATTGTTTTTGTTATAGTATCAGCTTTATCTTTAACTTCAATCTTTTTTCCATCGGGATATTTAAACCAAAATTCCAAAAATTCGATATTGTCAATCTGTTCATATTTTAATCTATCAATTACATTTTTAATACCATCTGAAAATCTTATGAAATGGTCATTATATGGGTTTGATTGAACTAAATTTGAATGAAGTGAAATATAACCTGATGATGAATATGACATCGACTCATATTTTCTGAAAACACTAAAATTTATAACATGAATGAATTTCTTATTCGTTGAATTTATGAATTCTTGAGGTAATCTTATTCTAGTTTTATTTATCACTGGAAAATAACGCTTTACCATATTTTTAATCGTAATAAAAAAATGTCAATTATCAATATTATTTCGAATAATAACTGTGAATTAAATTTAACAGTTAGCGGAATTTATAATGTTACTCTCGTTTCTGTGAGTGGTAAATTTAATCCCATTCTTTTAGACCCTTCAGATTATATATCATTTATTAAAGATGACCATGAGCCGCATAGCGGCGGGGTCGTAGACCTAAAAACGTATGATATGTATATAAATAATGTGATAACGAAATGGGATATTAACATGATTTTAAGTTATTTAAATGAATCATTTATCGTATGGTATGAAGAAAATTTTAAATCAAAACCTGATAAACTTTTTGAACTTGATGAAATAAATAACCTTATTAAATTTCCGCTGAAAATTAAATTTTGTACTCCTCGTCTTCGTTCATTGTTGGGGATATTAAATTTTGAAAAAGATGTTGGGGATGTTTTGTATTCTGACACTGGTTCTAATTTCATTTTAATCAAATGTGATAAAGTTAATACCCCAATGAGATTTTCACATCAAACATTAGACCCTAACTCTTACCCATCAATACAAAACATTTTATCCATCAACTTAAACATATTTTCTTTATCATATCCGTTTCAATTATCCGGGAATTCATTTATTCTTCATTCAAAAGATTTATCAAATATTAAATTTAGAATAACTGACCTATTTGATTGTGATTTAGAATTTATGAATGAAATATTATGGCAATTTCAAATAGAAAAAATAGCTGATGAGATAACAGATTAAATATTTATTTTTAAATCGTAATAAATGATTAAACAACAGCAACCACAGACCATTACATACGCCATATATGCATATAATTCAAAGACGGCAGAACAAACGCAAATGTTGAAATATGGAGATTTGGAGATAGTATTGAAAAATGACCATTTCGAATTCGTTTGCAAAGGTGGTGCAGTGATATCAAATATAAAAGAAATTTTATTTATGAATTCAAAAATTAAAGGAATAACGGATGATATAACATCAATTCCACCAGAAGAACAAAGATATTACGCATTAAATGCATTTCCTAAAGTTTTGAAGATTGGAAGATTTAATTTAAATGAGGAATTCATAAAAGGTTTCCTAAATGACATAATGAAGAAAGCAGATAAGGAATATGTTAACGATGAGTTAGCAAAGAAAGCAGATAAGGAATATGTTAACGATGAGTTAGCAAAGAAAGCAGATAAAACTTATGTTAACGATGAGTTAGCAAAGAAAGCAGATATATCATTTGTTAACGATGAGTTAGCAAAGAAGGCAGATAAGGAATATGTTAACGATGAGTTAGCAAAGAAGGCAGATAAGGAATATGTTAATGAAAAAGATAATGAAATTATAGAAAGGGTTGAATGGTATCATGAACGGACATCGAAGATTCTTAAAACTAAAGCTGATACAGGATGGGTTTCAGAATGTTTAGACCTTAAAGCAGATATATCATTTGTTAACGATGAGTTAGGGAAGAAAGCAGATAAGGAATATGTTAACGATGAGTTAGCAAAGAAAGCAGATAAGGAATATGTTAACGATGAGTTAGCAAAGAAGGCAGATAAGGAATATGTTAACGATGAGTTAGCAAAGAAAGCAGATATATCATTTGTTAACGAAATATACCAAAGTTTAGTTGGAACAAAAAATATTGAAACTATTGTTGGCGACTTTTCTGTCAATGAAGAAAACAAATATTTTAGATGGGAGTTTGTACAGTCCTTAAGAAATGGTATACGGTATAAACTCATTCCGAAAAATAACAATGAAATGTATGTAGGCTATATAAAGAATAATGGCACACAAGTTAAAGTTCCATTAGACAACAACTGCTACTTAAACTTATATGGAGACGAACAAAAGAAATATTTAAGAGTTTATGAAATGACGGATATGACATTGTCTAACGTAGCTCCAGCACCGTATTATTATGACTATGGTGTTGACGCACATGTAGACCCAAAAAAGCAAACATTATATTTAGATTATTATAGATATAAAAGATATAATGCAATAGAAAAAACGAGAATAGTATACTATTATGAAGATGACAAAAATAAATATTATAGTCAAGATTTTACATACCCTGAAAACATAAGATTATATTATAAAAAATATTCTGACACAAACCAGAAGAAACCCGAAATAGTTACACTATATTTTAAGTTCAAAAGAGACAATCCTATAATATCTCATATGTTTGATTTAATGAACCCAGTAGGTTCTATTTATACATCTATGGATGTGAGAGGTCCTCAAGCAATGTTTGGTGTTGGTGCATGGGAACAAATAGTCGACAGTTATTTTGACAACAGTTCAGGAGGAAGGTAGTTATGAATTAATTTTTGAATAACCTAAAAACCATGAGACTTTGTCTCCGGACTCTTTGAGTCACTTAACGATAAAATAAGTGATAACAAATTTTTATTTTTATCATAAATGAATACCCCACAAGCTCAAAATTTACCACGAATCATAACAAGGGAGGAAATGATAAAAATGATGCAAGAACATGTTAAAAATAACAAACCACTAAAATTGAGAAAATGTGGTTATGCGGTAATGATGGAAAGAGAGATGTTGTCGAAGAGGAATAAAAATTAAATTTGGATAGAGTTTAAAAATTCATCTTTATTAAATTCATCTCTTCCAATCAATTTATTTATTCTATTAAATTCTTTTATTTTTGCTTCACTCAGTTTAAGGATTGAACGATAAGTTTCTAATTTTTCGATTATTTCTTTCCTCTCTTTATCGTTTTCAACCCCACCACATTGTGGCTTCTTTTTGTAATAACATATTTTTGATTTAATTCTGTTTAGTTTCTTTTTATATTCATCGTCTGGACTCTTGACTGCTTCGTTGTTACTCATTTCTTACGAAATAAAAAAATTAAATATTATTTAAATATAATGGAGTAATAAAATAAATCGGAATTTCTATTAATTTATTGTCAACTTCAACTAATGCATTGCCGTTAATATATCTAACAAATTCAGCTATTGTGTCAAATCTTCGTCTTCTTTTTGTCATTGATTTATCAGTTTTTCCATAATCGAGATGAATCAAAACTTTATCCCCTTGTTTAAAATTCATGAGCCCCGAATTAATTTGTTCACGTT
Organism: Trichomonas vaginalis G3; assembly: GCF_026262505.1. NCBI lineage: Eukaryota > Parabasalia > Trichomonadida > Trichomonadidae > Trichomonas > Trichomonas vaginalis. The sequence goes on along the minus strand of NW_026529273.1, from coordinate 155,564 downwards.
TAACATCATTCAACCTTTCCATTTGCTTTCTAATATATTCCCATTCTTTTGAAATATCATTTTTCATTTCCACCGGTTTCATGTTTATTGTTCTATGCCATGTATTATTGTAATAATATACTAACTGCTGTATGATGGAGTCATGATTTCCATCCCAGTATATCTGACCATTAACCCCTAACGCATCTCTAAGAGTTCTCATTACCGCATCAACTATTTTATTATGAAACGTATATGGAGAGGATGAAAAGTAAAAATTAATTTGTGGGAAATAATGAGCCATAGCTGCCTGAAATCCTTTATCACCATCACCCCTTATATTATCTACTCTTTCATGATCTAGTAAGTATTGAATAGCTCTTCTTGTTTCCTGTTCTGTTTTCCCTTTCACCGGAATGCAATATAAATATCTGGTGTTAATGTTAATGGCAAATAAATAAGTAACGTTTCCTCTTGAATATTCTAAATGATCGATTTCGTATGAATATGGATATGGTGCAAATGAAGGGCGACTAAATTTTTCCTTTAACGGTTGAATTTTATGGTCAGTTGGTTTATTTAATATTTTGAAATCCTTTTTAAAATCTTTTTGCTTCTTTAATGTTTGAAATGGATATAATAAAGTGAATGATGAAGGATTAACTGAAGGAGGAGGAGGTACTGTCGTTGGAGGGTTTGGTGTTGCAGGTGGTTTAATTTTATCTGCTTTGATTTTGGATTTCATTCCCCCCTTCATTAATTCTGGATGTATTCTATTCATTTGTTTTAAATATGCTGTATATAAAGGTTTGATATACTTTCCCGCTTCGAGTTTATGTTGAAGGATGAATTCCAAAAGTTGATCTTCATTTAAAAGTCGGGCTGAATATGGTTTAACTAATGAATCATAAATTAAAGCTTGTGCTTCATTTATGGTCTGAAGGACCTGGGCGTTTTGCACCTTTTGTTTTTGTTCCTTTGGTTTTTGCGGCTCAGGATTATATAATTTATATAATTTATATAATTCATCAATATCTTCTTCTGTTAATACTTTATTTTTGAAATCTTTCAATTGTTTAAGTTGTGATTTACTTTTTCCCTTTGAATATTCATTATTTTTAATTTTGTCTTTAATTTTAGAAATTATTTTATCATGATATTTCAAAACTTCATTTTTAATACGAATAATAATAATCCATATCATCACCCGTTATATTGTTATCATGTTTTTGGAGATATGATTTTAATTCATAATAATTAAGAAAATTTTGATTAAGTACTAAATCATCAATTAAATTTTTTAAATCTACGCTATTCATTTATATAAAAATAAAATAAGTGTTTTAAGGGTGCCCGCCTCTTTGAATCATAGTATCAAAACCATTATTTACGGTTCCTTTTGTCTCTTCTGTGGCATTTTATTAAATAAATGGCATACAACATCCATTTTCACAACATACAGCCTTAGTGTGTGCTCCTGTTAATGCAGTCTTACCGATTGTTAAGCGAGTCATTGACCCGTTTTTAAGTTGTAAATTAATATTCTGACCATCAAATATCACTTTATCATTTATTATATCCAAATAATTTTTAGGTGTTAATTGTTTATTTTGTCGTAAACTAACTCCTTTCATTTTTTGTGCAATCTTTTTAAAATCACTTCCATCAATTGAACCGTTGAATGAAGTATAACACTTAGGACATAAAGCAACCATGTTATCACCTTGTTTCTCAATTGCTAAACCCAATAACTTCTTCTCATGTGCTTTTTCTTCAGCTTTATTCTTTAATTTAGGTTTAAATTTCTCATCAAAACAGAAGAAATCAAAAGGTGCGAATTTGTAAATGTTTTTATCATAAAATTTTTTATCGGTTACAATTGCTTGAAATGCTTGAGTGTTAGGAAGATTTGGGTCGCCAGCGATTGCCCAATAAGATGAATCAGTATCACCTTCAATGAAATGAAAACGATTAACATCCATGCATTTATACATAAAATCATAAATGAAAACCAAATACCAGTATTTTGCGTTATCTAAAGTGAAGAATGCCTCTTGTAAACATGTATCACATCTATAAAATCTATCTTTAAGCATCACTTGATACGTATCCTCTCCTATTTCTCTTATGTTTTTAAACTTATTTGACATACATGCAACGCGTGCCTTCTGTGCATTCATTATTTTAGTCTTTGCGTAATTTTGTGTATTCATTGCATCGTAACCATATGATCCATTAAGTGAAATCTTGCAAAATAAACTTTTTCCTTTATTTCCTTCTAATTCAGCCTTTTGTCTTTCGTTCATAAATTCGTTCGCAAATTCATTAAAACAAGTATTTTTCGTAAATGTTAAAATTGATTGAATGTCATCAATGATAAAATGAAATCTGTCTATTAGATACCAAAGATAATAAGAAGAAAATGGTTGATATTGGTTGTGTGTTGATGCTAACTGAGTTAATTTTCTCTCTGTTTCTGGTCAACTGGTAGATTGTTTGATTTCATGTAATTATACATAAAACTGCCAATTGTTTTTTCATCTGTGATAATATCTAAGTTTCTTATTATTGGTAAAAAGTTTATGTAATCATTAATGTATTTTTCATCAATGTGACCCTTTACTTCAGCCACGAATAAAGTATTTTTCTTCTAATTATTCCCAGTGCTTTTGCTTTCTTTGTTGCTGTATCACAAATGATAACACCATTCAATCTTCCCGGCATATACATTTTATGGTCAGTATATTGAATGAAATCATGAGGATTAGATGAAAATGATGAAGGATATAATGAATTAAAGTCAACACCAACGAAATGAGTCATAATGTTGGAAGTGTCCTCATTTGATACAGTTTTAGTTTCTGGATTATATGAAAGTTTATTAATGTGCGTGATTCCTTTAAGATTTACTCTATGTTGAACATTTGATAAACCACCAGTAATTCCATTACGGAGGATGTGATAAGCTTCAACTGAATCTAGAGTCATTGGTAAATTATTTTTTAATGTATAATTTCTTAAATTGATTCTTAAACGTTGAACATCTTCATCTTTATTTGATTTTACGACATTGCAATAACAACACATTAACTGACAATTTTCTTTGGTATGTGGTTTTTCATTATCGATTCTATCTAATGTTGGTTTATTAGCATATGTAAACGCTTTACCACACATTTTGCATTTAGATGAAAGGATTAAATCGTGATAGTATTGATAGTCATCCATTGAAACATTGTTTTTAGTATCCCTTTCTGCTTTTTCATCTTGTTTCTTATATGAATCAATTTTATATTTCCAATACTTTTTTGTTAATTCAAAACTTGATTCCACATTTTCTTCTTCTGGATATGTTTCGTTAGGATTGAAGTTCTTATATGCTAACGCGTAACGAATCATTGATGCATTCGATGATAAAGAAAGATTATGAAGCATGTCAATTTTATAAACAAATGTTTCTTCAATAATTTTATCAATTGGGTCAATCATAATTTCAACGTCTTTATTGCAATAATGAATAAAATATTCTAATCTATTCTCAAAATTTTTAGCATCATTGAGATATATTTGATAATCTGAATCGGATATTGTTTCTTGAGTTAATGCTGAATAAAATGAATCTTGAGTGAATGGTTCCACTTTATATAATTCATCTTCGTAATTCTCCCATGTGATGAATTGATAAGGGAAAAAGGATTTAACACGTGATTTATTGTTTCCGAAATCTTGAGTGAATTGGTCTAATGTTCCACCCGCTATATAATTTCTGATGTCAATAAATCTTAATTCATATGGACAGTTTGTTTTCTTTACAATGATTTGCTTAAATTGAGAAGAAGAACCCAGCATTGATTTTATTTTCCATTTTGCAGTGTTTAAATCACGAAGAATTAAATTTAAATCAAACTTTCCCGAATTAAAACCTATGATATTCACTTTATTGAATTCCTCATCTAGAAGTTCTTTAAATGCTTCCTTCTGTTTTTCATTTAATGTATGGGACAAAGTCCCCGCCGTTTGGTCCGTTTGCGGCTTCATTAATTCTTCATATTGTTCAATATTTGATTTAGCAACTAATGAACAGGTTGAAAATAAAAATTCAATCCAATCAGAGATGAACGAATCACTTGATGTTAAGCAAAAATTCCTCGTAAATGTTTTATCACGGTCTACGACCTCGCCGCTTCGGTCTGAAAGACCTTCAGGACTCAAAGAGTCCGTTTGCGGCTTTATTTTGACAGTTGATGATACCATAAATGGTTTTAAGTAAGCGTTCAAAGTTGCACATTCAGAAAGTTGAAGTTCTTCTTTAGTCTCTAATGTTTCGAAGTCAAAAGTAATATAATATCTTGTTGGTTTATAATATTCCTGCAAATTGTGAGCTAATAGCCATTGATATATCTTCTGTTTCGTGATATGTGGTGCATATGGTTGTTGTGTGTTTTGCAATTGAACGTCTTGAATTAATCTTCCATTATTTTCTTTACATTTCTCACAATGCTTTAAAAATCTTCTTTGGTTTTTCCTTTCTGGGTCATCACGGATAGAATATACTTCTTCTTTGCAAAAGGGGCAAACTTTATATCCTGTGAGTGCTTCAACGTCTGTAATTCTGTCAGCGTGAAGTTTTCCACATGGACTCTGTGTTAATAAAATATTTACTGTTTCAAATTCTGGATCTATCATTATTGATTCCACTAATGGAAAGTCTACCTTATTTATGTCTACGTCTTCTGGTTGAGGGTCACAATAATAAAAATCAATATTAACGTTTAACATTCTTGCTAACCTCTCACTTTCTGATGAAATGTCAAATCCTTCATATGCATCTATGGCTTCATTTAAATAACTTCTACGAGTTTTAGGATTAACACCATCAGGAATGTTATAGAAGCGTTTAAATAACCTTCTACCTTCGGCTCTTATTTGATTATCATTCATTTTAGCTGTTCCGTTTTTGTTCATTTATGTAAGAATAAAAAATTAAAAAATAAATAAAAATAAAGTTTATTTTTTTTAAAGTCCAGGGCTAAAGTCCATAAAATGAATTAAGAACACATAAATTTTTATCATCTGCGACGTGACGAATACATTTTAATTTACTCAAGAATGCGTACCCTGATACATTAAATCTAATTCCTGTCTTATTTAATTTCACAACTTTGAAAAGGAATGTATGAATAGCTATAAAATGATGAGATGATGTTTTATGGGTTGCTTCCATTTTTTCTGAAATAAATGAATAAATATAATGTTTATAAGTTTTCATATCTTTTATATTCTTAATAACGAATGGTATAGACCTTTCAACTTCGTCTTCCTTCGGTGCTGTTCTTTCATATGAAACATTATTAGTATCTTCAATAATGAAACCACAATCGCATAAAATTTTATATGTACCAATTGTTTCTTTTGATATTTTATCTAACAAATCAAAAACTTTATCAACACCTGCACATTTATTTAAATAATAATTTGTGTAAATATCATGGTCTTCTTTCTTAATCGTATTTGTTGCATATGTTACATTTTTCAGTGCTTTTTTGAATTTTTCAGAATCAAGAGGAGGTGAAAGTAATATACATGGATAATCTCCATCGTCAATAAATTGTAACTTATGTTTATGAATAAATTTTGTGCCTTCTTCTGAAAGTGTTTCATCTATTTCACCATCTAATAAATTTTTAGTAGATTCCAAAAAGTAATTTTTATATCTTTCTTCATGAGATTTTTGAACTTCTGATTCTGAAGCTGGGATATTCATTAAACCCTCTACTTCATTCTCATTATATTTTTCAACTTCTCTTAATTCCTTAATTTTTTCATCTATTTCATCTCTTATTTTTTCCAGTCTTTCAATTTCATCATATTCATCATCTTTAATCCGTTCTTCATAATATTCAGGGAAAACATCAGGTTCTTTAGGTTTTTCTTCTTCAGATGTGGGATATAAGAAATTTATAACATCATCTTTATTCATTTTTCCATCATAATCTAAATCATTTAATAACTCCGCGAATTTTTGACAATTTCTTAAATAATATTTATTAACTTCATAACTCGCCTCCTCTAATATATTTTTTATTTCCTCGTTTGTGAATCCCAATTTTTTAACGTCGTTAGTCTTGACACTCATTTTCATACGAATTAAAAAAATAAATTATTCAAAAAATGTAAGACATGAATTTTTAAAGTTTATTTTTTATTCATGAATGATAATTATATCTGATTTCTTTTACTCTCTCGTATATACTAGATTTAAAGAATTCAGAACTTTTACCATAATCTCCTAAATGTTTTCTTATCCCTAACGTGTGCCAGTTATTATATGAAACTGTATAAACTTTATCTTTATCTTTACATCTTTCATCACTTCCAATATATTTATATCTCAGTTTTGATTTTGCATTTTCATATTCATTAACGTTTAATAATTCACAGTCTTCCTTTTTAAATAAATGTTTAAGATATTCAGGATTTAATACTCTACGTTTATATGCTCCTAACTTAGTTCTAAAGGTTTTTCTACAAAATTTAGGAATTCCATCCTCTTTAATGTCATCAATGATTTCCATTTCATTATTTTCAATTTCTTCTTCTCGTTTATGAGGTCTTTGATTATGACTCCATTGATTCCATGAAATTAAATATTCTTTATCATTATATTTATACCTCATTAGCTTATTTTGGCTTTCATATTCATTTAATAATTCACAATCTTCATTTTTAAATTGAAGTTTAACCCATTCAGGATTTAAACAATGTTTAATTAATCGCGGAATATCTGACATCATCTATATATAGCTTCTTTTATAAAAGATAAAAAAATAAATTATTTTAAAATTAATGTTAATTTTTTAATGATTTATAAATAAATATATTTTAATGCATCGTCTATATATAGATGTAACAAAAAAAGTCACTAAACCCGCACTCATCTACTACTTTTAATTGAATAGAATTGTAAAGAAAGGAATTGTACCACTTTTATAAAGCATTGAATGATGTCGCTCATGACAGAGGAGCATAAAAAAATCCACACATTTTCCACTCACAATGTTTTTGACACTATTATTTTCGGTTTCAGATCAGTAAGTTAAAAGACATATTATATATGGAGGTAAACAAATTATTTTAAATTTATTGTTGGATAATGTGAACGATTATTCCGATAAAATAATCGTCATTGTTTATAACCAAAACAATACCACATTTGTGTGGATAAATTTTTACCCTCATGTCTAACTTTCGTCTTAATTTCTTACATTGAATTTAGATCGAATTTTTTTAGAAAATTTTTCAAGCAAATTTATGTCTGCACCAAACGAAACTGGTGAAGAACTATTACTTCAAAATCAAGAAGAAACTGTTCCACAGACCGAGGTTGTTCATTCCCATCGTTCCAAACATAGATTTTTACCATTTATCCACAAAATGTATTGGTTTTTTTATAGAAAACCACTTTTCTTCTTGATATTTTTACCTGCAGCAACTAACGGATTCATATTGATTCAAGCTTACGTATATATGGGCAAAATTGTTGATGCTTTAGGCGAAGAAAATCCAATTCCACTGATTAGAAAATATTCATTATTAACATTCATCTTTGCTTTCTTTTGCGCAATACTTAGCTTCTGCAATTTTGCATTTTGGATTCAAATTGGTTCTATTATTGGAATTAAAATTAAAAGATTGCTCTTTAAATCATACATGGAGAAAGATATTGAATTCTACGACAGAAGAAGTATTGGTGAATTATTAAATTTACTTAATGATGATTCAATGGCCATCGAAGGCGTATTTGAACAATCAAAAGTGAATCAAGTGAAAGCTATCGGCCAATTAGTATCCGCAGTCATTGTATCAGCGAGAATAAACCTAGAGCTTACTATGCTTTCGCTGTCAGTTTCAGTGATAATTGCAGTTATTCTTAAATTCTTCCGTCAGCAAGGTGGAAAGCATATGAGAGCTAGATCCATTGTCCAATCTGTTGGTGTAACAGTGTTCGATGAAATAATTAGCAATCCAAGAGTTGTTTATTCGAATAATCAAGAAGAGAACGAAGCAGAGAGATTCAACCACGTTAACACTCAAGCTGCTTACCATCATAAAACCATGCATCGCCTCTTCTTTTCAGCTTTTGAAACAGGAAGTTTAATAAATTCCGGAACTCTCTCAATGATCATTACTTTGGGAGGCTACATCATCATGCATGACAAACTAAGTGTTGGAGACTTACTCGCCATCATCAGAGCTACTCGTATGTTCGGTTTTGAGTTAATGATGATTATGGGTAGTATAAACCGTGAAGTAAGAGCATGGGACTCAGCAGACAGAATCTGGGAGACAGTAGAAGACCCAATAAAGATAGATCCTTACGAAGGAATCGCTCCAGAAAGCATAAAAGGTGACATTGAATTCAAAAATGTTTGGTTCAAGTATCCAACGCGAGATTCATGGATTCTCAAGAATGTATCATTCTGTGTTCAACCTGGAGAGATATCAGCATTCGTTGGACACAGTGGTAGTGGAAAAAGTACAATTGTTCAATTGTTAATGAGATTTTACGATGTAAACGAAGGCCAAGTTTTAATTGATGGAAAAGACATCAGGGAATATTCTCCATCATTTTTACATCGATCTATTGGTGTTGTACAACAAGATTCCGCTTTGTTTACTATGACTGTCAAAGAGAACTTGAAGTACGGAGCTCCAAACGCAACAGATGAAGAAGTTGTTCAAGCAGCAGTGATTGCAAATGCTGACAAATTCATAAGAAAACTGCCACAAGAATACAACTTTTCCATTGGCGAAAAAGGAATGAACTTGAGTGGTGGACAGAGACAAAGACTTGCAATTGCACGCGCTGTTGTAAAGAATCCGAAGATCTTGATAACTGATGAAGCAACAGCAGCTTTGGACGCTGTTTCTGAAAAGAAAGTTCAAAAAGCTTTGGACAATGTTATGAAAGGAAGAACTTCAATCATCGTTGCTCATAGACTTGGAACAATAAGAAGTGCAAATATGATTTATGTGTTCGATGCAGGCGAGTTGGTTGAGTCAGGAACACATGAGGAACTTGTAAGTAAGAGAGGCTCTTATTACGATTTGGTCAAACTTCAACTTGAAGATTAATTTTCTTTTGTTATTATTATTTTATTTGTGTATTAAAGATTCTCCTTTTTTTATCTTAATTATTCTCTATATTTCAGAAGTTTCTTAAACTAAGAGATATTATCAAGTAAAGTGACTGATTTTGGTTATAAATGAATGGAAGGTGCAGCAATTAACTACAAATATCGAATTGATTAGACATATTCTGATTAAGTATTAAAATTTATCATATTAATATGAGTATGTCTAGATGATTTAGATACTGATATTGGTAATTTGAATTAAATTCGAAATCAATAGAATTCTAAAAAGTAAAAATATATTGTTCAAATGATTATTATGCATCAAGAAATGTTATTTGCACAACAAAACTTGTAAAATAATTTGGAAAATCAAATTGAATTGATAATTAATGTTTCCTATTGGAAATTGCATTTAAATACGAATTAGTGAAGAATGTCAAAATTAAGTCAATTGATCAATGTCAATTTTTCTAATTCAATAAAAATGATTTTATCAATTCTTATGTTTATGAAATGCAAAGATAATTATCAAAATTTTAATTTCGATCGATGCAGATTATCTGAAAATGAAACACACTGGATGAGCAATAGCGAAATATTCACTTTTGGGATATATTTGCATTCAAAATCAACTTCCTCCGTTGAACTGACAAGTAGTGATGGAAAACAGTATAGTATCAAACCAGGAAAATGCATATACATAGCCCAACAGAATATTTCTGCTAAATGTTCAGGCAAAGATTGCGATATCACATTTTGGTTTTCTCCAGTTCCTGGAGATTATGCATACATTATTGCTGATTCTACTGGTGCTGCTTATTACGCTAAAAATGTTCGATTAACTACAGATTATTTATCTTTTATTGACTTCGGATCTGATTCAAGAATTGAAATTTCGGATTTAGAACACCCAAAGAGATATCCTCTTACATTTTATACAAGCGAAACAAATAATTCTGATATTGCCGAGTATTCAACTTTTAATCTCATGAATGGCTCAGTTGTTAACTTTTCCAAGCCAGGTATATTGCAATTATCGCAAGCTCCGTTTGATAGGATAAGTTTCAATTTTATTGCTGGATCAACTTTGAAGAATTCCAAAGAATTTTCTCAGAATGGACTTTCTGTTGAATGGGAAAATGTAAATTATACAAGACACGATATTTATTCAAAAATTTCAACAGAATTTAACGAAATGCCAATTAAATATACTATGAACGCCATTACAGCCTTAGTTTTCCTTACCTCTCTGATATATTCTCTGATTAAATTGAGGTGCTGTCAATGTTGTAATAATAAACCTAAAGAAGAATCTATAACCGAAGCATCTCTACTTGTTTGAATAAATAACTATCATTTTGCGTTTAAATTTTTTGTTACAGAGTTTGAAATTAAGAAAATTAAAATCATTTTCTCGGTTATCTTATTAAAAGCATATAATTAACGGGAAAACACTTGAAATATACGAATGAAGTATCAACACTATGATATAATTTAACGAAAGAAAAATATTAAAAATTTTATGAATAAAAAAGTAAAAAGTAAAAGGTAATTGAAGAGATTTGAACATTTAGAGAATAACGAAGTGAACAAGTAGATAAACACAGGCAACAATTGAGACAATGACAGCAGGTCTTCCATAAGTACGCCAGAAATGTAATCTATTGAGATCTTTCGACTTTTTCGCGAAAATTCCGGAATTTCTTGAAAGATTTTCAGACATTTGGCCAACTTCATTAATTTTATCGTCTCTAGCTATTGCTGACTTAAGATTGTTAGCCATGGATGACTCTACTTCGTATAAATCTTTCTTTAGTTTATAAACCTTTCCATTTGCTGCTGTTTTTACGTAGCGAGATCTGATTGAATCTAAAATTGTAGAAAAGTCCATAAAAGCGTATTTAGATTCAACTGCATCGATTGAATCTTTGTAATCTATCATAAAATTCCTTAAAGATTCATCATTGAGATCATAGGCCATAGTTGTATCGAATTCGCGGCTTGTTGAGCAAACAGCATAAGCCTGATCATCAATGCAAATATGAATTGATCCATTTGATGTTGGAAAACTTAATGTTTTTGCAGATCTTTGTGATATTTGTTTTATTAACTTTTCCTCTTCATTTATTATGCTTTGGAGAGATGTTTCATCATCTGTTGTTGATGCAAGAATCAAGCCATCTTTAAGTCTACGAATATGAATGAATTGGACTGACATAAATAACTAAAATTATTTTTACAATAATCGTTCTGAGTGAGTGCGAATGGTTATGTAATAAGAAATGTATGTGATTTAATATCTGATTACAAATCTTTATCCGAAATAGGGTATTCTCGGCGAAATAGACAAATATATTGCAAAAGGAAATGGGTTATTCCGAACAAGGGTTTAGGATTATAATTGCATCGTCTCGAAAATGCGAATGATGATAGAAATATTCCAATCGAACAACATTATAAATAAAATATACGGAAAGCCTGTAGTTAAAAAGGGAGCCTGAGAGTAATATCGTTGAGTAAGAAAAGACTCTTTTTTAATTTACAATACTAGTACAAAATATTTTTTTCTGAAAACATATTAAAATACAAACCTAGAAAATAATTGATTCGATTCCCGGTATATTTCCTCGCTGAATAATTGAGAAGCAGCCTGGAATTGGATATTTAGAGTTGTCGAAGCGAGGCTGTGTATTAACGTCTATCGTACTAGCATTGGACATGGGTTGAATATCTGCTTTTTCAACCCTTGGCGGTGGTGCAGGTGGTGTTGGTTGAGGAGGCTGTTGGATTGCTCGTGGAGGAGGGGGAGTACTCTGAAATGATCTTGGCGGGGCTTGGGGAGGCATTGCAGGCTGTGGAGGTGGCATCTGAGGTGGCGGAGGAGCTGGTTGTGGTGGGGCCACTGCAGTTGGAGGAACTGCAACAGGCTGTCTGTATATCATAAGTTGAGGATCTTCAGGATAGTAACCTGCTTCAGGTCTAAATTGAGAATATAAATATGGTTGAGGAGTTTGAATTCCCTGAGAATATGGTGCATAGCTTTGGTAGGTTATTGGCTGAGTTGGATATTGAGAAAGCATCATTGGTGGTGCTCCACCAGCGGCATAATATGGCGCTGCGCCTTGGGATGCATAAGCTGGGTCTGCATACCAATCTTTCTGGGCATATTCGGCAGCTACTGGAGGTTGAGCATATGGAATGCCTCGCTGCCCTCTCATTTAGCTATTTAGTTTACAGTGAAAAATTGAGAAGAAACCGATTAATTACGCGGGGAAATTGATTTTTAGTAGAAATTGGAAATTCTCTCTTTAAATAGCTTGTGTAATATATTTCATATATGTTTTGAACTTCAAATCAATAATTATTGAAAATTGTTTGGGATTTGGAATTGTATTGTTGATAATGATAATGGATAAATTCTATAATTACTGAACATGAAACACAATTTGTTGAAATTGTCGATAAAACATACCGAAAAAATAAATGATCGATTCCTCTTCTTTCATATTGTATTATTTTGGTATATCTGCTTTAAAAATTTAAGATATACGAAATTTAGATCAAAACAAGCTAATTTTTTTCTGAAATTCAACAATCATCATTTAGTATGAAAGCTACATAAATTTTGTTATTCTTTTCTAGTAATAAATTAATTCAATTACAATTGAAATGAAATAACAAAAAAAAAATCATAACTAAGAGGATTTTCGTGTATTTTTTCTTTGTTTAAAAAGTTACATGTTAACTAATAGATAATAATTACAAATCTTTATTTACTAAATTATAAGCGTCTATTGTCATCTGTATTTTTTGAACCAAAACTTAATCACCAACTCGTCGTCTTACTTTCCGTCCTTTTGATTTTGGAGGCTCTCCTTCAGCAACTCCTGTTGGTAGTTGTGAGTTATCATTGCTCTCTTGTTTAGGAGGAACAGATCTTCGGCGAGATGGTTTATGCAATTTATCAATATGTTTTTTATGTTTCTTATTTTCATTATTAATCTCGGCGATGCCATTATTGTTTTCGATGATCTGATATTGGAAGGCAGCAATTTCATTATCACGGACGTTAATATCATTATTCAATTTATCAATCTGTGCTTGGAGTCTTTGATTATCTTGCTCCAAAACATTAATTTTCGCTTTAAAATCATCATTTTGCACTTGGAGGTTTTTTATTATGTTTTCAAGTCTTTTAATTGTAGTTTCTTTTTCTTCCAACTGTTTCTTATAATATTCAATCTGATTTTGGGTTTGATCTGCATTTGAATTGGAAACTTTTGAATGGGTAGTTGATTTTCTTCTTCCTCGATGTGATGGCTTTGTATCTGAAAATAATTTGTCAACACTATACTTTAACAAGAAATCCAATGTTTTATCGCAATTTTTTTCCTTACAAATTTCAATCACATTTTGCTTCTTAAAATTTCTTTGTAAAATAAGTAAATTTTGATATTTTTCCATAAAGAATTGCATTGTCCTAATCCCATCGTCGCTGTTTGCCATGGCAGCAATATGAAATGGATTATTTCCTTCTTTGTCAAGGAATAAGTGTAAGTAATTGCATGTTTCATCAAGATATTGTACTATTTCATATCTTCCGCGAGAACAAGCAAGCTGATAATAATTCATAGTATCATTATACGTTTCAACTGCTAAAAGTTCAACATTATCAAGAATCTGTATCTGCGCTAGGTTATTTTCGTTGATAAGGACGTCAAGAGGGTTGCAATCTAATTGAGTATTGTTGGTTAACGCCAAAATGTTGGCAAAAAATTAACGCCAATATCATTACAAATAGATTTTAATTCAAAAAATAAATCTTCTAATTATATTTTAACAAAATTCATGCTTAAAATACGGATATTCAGGCAATCATGTTGCATGCTAAGATCAGTCATAATGTAAACCTCTCAATTTTATTGTCGTGGGAAGTATCTCAATTCCTTCAAAAAAATTGAAAAACTATTTAATTTTAAAAATATAATACTTTTAATTAGTTAATTAATTGGAGATATTTTAAAAAAATCACTTTGATAATACTTTTGAGAACTTTAATTAAAAAAATATATTCAAAAATATCCAGGATATCAAGAGGGAATTGTTTAGGGTTGTTAAAAATATCAAAAATTAGCGTTTTGAAGACACCATGATGTCTTATAATTTTCCCTTCCTTATTGGCGTGTAGAAATAAATGCGCCAATAGATTGAAGAAGAAGAATTGTTTTTCTCTTAATGAACTTTAATCCTTTTGATATAAGAATATTAAAAACATTAATATAATTTCGATTTCGGAAATTAAATTTCCAAATTTTTTGTCGATTTCGGAAATAACAGGATCCCGCATCCAACACGCAACAACAAAACATAAAACACACTTTTTGGTTCTTTCATTGTTTTAATCGTAATTTATGTAATAAATGATTTGGATAAATTTTACAAAAATAGAACCTATATTATATTCTTTTCAAGGATTCTTGCAAATCATCAAAAATAATTGTATTTTAAAAAACGATCAAATTATCCTTTCATTATTTTAAACTTAAATTAGTTTTTATGATGACTAAAGCAATCATATTTATTCATCATTAAATAAACAAAAAATAATATTTGAGAGTTATTTCAAAAAAAACGCATTGAATTTATTAATTTGTCTCAATTTCAGTATTATAAATTTTATAATTTCAATATTTTGAAATACACTTTTTAATATTTCAATATTTATGATATTTCAATGTATTAAGTGGTCTCAAATTGAGCTTCTCAAATATAAGTTGGCCTATTCAAATAATAAAATTAAATAATATTTAAAATAATAAATAAAAGTGATTGAGGTCATAGCAAAACGGCTGTTTCAGTCATTAATTCTTAAAAATAAAAAGGGTAAAAACTAAATACAATGGGTAAAATTCAATAGTGTCTGTGCTATCGTTCAATTTGAAGGTGTCTTTTGAAACCGCAAGACACATTGAATTTTTGAATAGTGTATTATGGTTTGACAGACACCAATGAAAAAAATAAAATGATATTTATTTTAAATATATAAGATCCTTATATAAAATATAAATATTTTATCGTTTTATTTTCTTGTTTTAGAAATTTTTTTTATTGAAAAATCAATAAAACTAACTCCAAAATAAAATTTTTGATTTAAAGACACTATGATGACACCAGGTAAATCTTCCAAGACACCTATCGTCGGGAATCTAACAACCCTAGAATTGTTCCTTATGAGGTATATAGTTATGATGTATACCTCATAAGGAACAATTCCCTCCTTAAAATGAGAAAACTTGTTCGAAATTGTTTATCATTTCGAACAAGTTTTCTCGTTTTTAATAAGAAACTAAAGGATATGAGGCACTGATTATATATTAGTGCCTCACAGCCTTTAGTTTCTAATAGATAGCTGGGAAACTTTCTCCAAATGATAAGTTATTCAGAGAAAGTTTCCCAGCTATCAAGAGGGAATTGTTCCTTATGAGGTATATAGTTATGATGTATACCTCATAAGGAACAATTCCCTCCTTAAAATCGTAGACATTTTTATACTTATTAATCAACCATTCAAAATCATACTCCTCTGAAAAGTTATTTTATTAAAAATTTAGAATTTTAATAAATATAGAGTTTGAATTTCATACAATACCTATATATTTTCAATAATGGAATTTGAAAACCATTCTCAAAAGTTCTCAGAAAACCTTTTTTTCATTAATTTTAAGAAATCTGAGTATTAAATTAAGTGATAAATTCGTTTGACACTACTTTAATTTTTAAATTCAAAAAATTATATGTGCTTCTTAAAATGACTCAAAAAAATTTTATTATAAAATAATATATAATATTAAAAATCCCACAACATTTTTTACTTTACATAATCGTACTTCCTCGACGATTAATTTCCACTCAATTTCTATCATTGACCGAACTTAGCATGCAACAATCAAATATTAAATTAAGGTCCTTTTTTCATTTAAGGTACCCTATTCAAAAAATGAAAGGGGTCCCTCACAAAATTGAAGGGGTACTATTCAAATTCTATCGAAATAGTACCTTAATTAAAAAAGCTCTCAACCGGTACCATTCAAATTCCCTCAAAAATATTGAAAAGATTTTAGGTATGCTGCTAATATAGTTAGTAGCATCATACAGAATGCATAGACAAATTTTTTACTAATTATTTTTTCTTAGTAATTCAAATTCGAGATCGCTTAACTATGCTTAGAATCATAAGCATAATAATTTTGCAAAAGGTATGGGAATAATTTGAAAATTAATTTCAAAATTATTAATACTAGTGCAAGCTAGTATAAGCATGTAAATGCATATTTGTGCACTGATTCGATACTCTTTTTTGGAAATTGTACTTTATCTTAAATTTCGAATGCAAATTTTTTGAATATGTGTATTGAAACTGTAACCTTTTGTCTAAGTTGCATTCTAATATAACTCGAATTCTAAAAATGGGACTTTACTCCTCTTTCTTTGAGAAAATTTTAGACAATAGCCAAATTGCTAATTTTGTTGGAGTAATACCTGCATTGGGAGGTATAATATATTGTTCAGGGTTGAAACAAGGAGGTAGTTAGTGATAAAGCATAGTTACCACATGAAATGCAGTAAAATTTTGAGTCTAAACGTCTTTTAAACCATCAAGTATAAATTATAGAAAAAGATACTTTATATATAGTTAAAATAAAAATGATTAGAAAATAGCGTTTTTGATCAAAATTTCAAATTTTTATTTCCGAATATCTCTATTTGTGTCTAATTAGAGACATTTCTATAATTTTAGTGCGCAGCATATGCAATTCCTCTTTGGTTATTGCATTAATTTCTCAAAAAGAAAAAAGTCTTCAATAATTTTTTCAACAATACAGTACTAAAGCTAAGAACTTCTAAACACATGAAAAGTTATATCATTCTCGTTAATATGTAGATTATCAATGAAAAGAATACTGTGAAATTTGAATATTTTTTAAAATAGAATGTAGAAATACTTATCAATGCTTAAAATAGAGATATGTGAGAGCTAGATCCGTATTTATTTACGTTTTCGTGCATATTTTGAATATCAAATTAAATTAATTTTGAAGATTTTAGCATCTAAAAGTATTTAATGCCCCTATACAAGCAAGGTAATTCTTACATGTCTTAGTAAGTCCAAACTTAATGTTTTATGATATGGGCCTGACCTCTCCATATGGTGACGATAGAAATTGAATAGGATACCTAAATAAAAAAAAGGAGTTTACACCGTGAAACAAAAAACAATGAACTTACAATAAGAGTAGCATGATTTCTAAGTACGAGTGAAGGTAAAATAATAAATATCACTGTTCAATTTCTTATGATTTGGAATATTTTCCATCATGTAAACCTCGATGTCACTTTTGCAGCCGAGCGGAGCGAGGCTGCAAAAGTGACATCGAGGTTTACATGGATGGATTCTATATATATACAGCTTGACCGGTAGAAAAGCGGATCGATTTTTATCAATAATTGGACATTCTATTTTTAATAAAATAAACATATATTTATATGGGAAATTAGGGAGATCTGAAACTCAAAAATTATTTTTGAATTTTAATATGATAAATATAATTGTGATAATATGTACATTACAAATAAAATATTAATTCGGAACAACGATGAGATGTGATAAATTTGATTCTCTCAAAAATCGATTTTGGAGTTTTAATATTAATTTGTATCTTATATGCATATAGGATATATAATAATTTTAAAACATCAAAAAGTGATAATTTGCGGTTAGAAAAAGTCATCAAAACACTTTTTAATGATTTGATTTAACATATGCATAGACCATCTCTTTGATATTTAACTTCAATTTCCCGAAATGAAAAGGATTTGAACAAAAACGATTATTTTACGATCATTTTTTGTAAATTTTTTTAAATTGAGACTGACATCTCTAAAATCTTCTAAAAAATCCAAATATCAAATAAAATAATATTATTAAAATTCCTCTCAATTTAAAAAATTTTATAAATTGAGACTTCAATCTCTAAAATCTTCTAAAAAATCCATATATCACAAAAACTCACAATATTATTTTTATTCTCAATTTCAAAATTTTTTTTGTACTGACTTTCTTTTTGCCTAACAGCAAGGCAGAAATTTGAAACGAAGTTTCAAATTTCTCAATCTTGCATTCTGGGCACGTAAGTGCCCAGAATGCTAAAAGGCGCGTAGCGCCGTCTCTGAATATCAAATTTATTATAATTATTAATTTATGAAATTTCAAATACCCAGATTTGCTTTACTTTTACCACTCCCCATGTAATTTCTGGGGAAAACGATAATTCATTTTTTTTATGGATGAATAGATCGTTTTCCTAGAAAGGACCTCATATCTCTGGCTAAAAAGAGTGTCAGATCCTAAATAGATTATTGATCTAGTGTACAAATTCAATAAAAAGCCTATTTTTTTGGCTTTTTTGGTGCTCATTTTTTCGAAGATCTACATGAATATGGGGAAACCATCGGATTTTTTTGGTTAACCCACATCTTCATGTAGTCTGGACTATCTTTCCTCGAAGGACCTCTTTACGGGTGTAAAAACTCATAAAGTTCTCAAAAGATTCATTCTCGATCTCCATGCTGAAAGAATTTACAATAAAAAAGAGATCTACGCATCAAACTACAGCCATAAATGAACTGAACCCCTAAAGCTCAGCTCTTAGTTTATCAAAAACGTCGAAATCCTTCTCATTGCAATCAAATTTTCTCAATAACTCATAAGAAAAATCGAATTTTGATTAAGCCGATGTTATAGGTATCACAAATACTACAAACTTGAGCAATATCGAAATTGCCAGCAGAAGTTTGAAATTGCATTGCTCATATTTGTTTTGTAAACTAAAAATCTGCTTATATTATTCATTAATTTTTTATATATTATTCATATACTTTAATAAAAACAATACTATTTCACCTTAAAAATGAATTTCATAAGTCAATATTATTTTTTTGAAAATGTATCAATTTTCGATTAAAACAACATGAGAATAAAATTTACGCAAAATTATTTTAAAAAATGGTTTTAAAAATTTACAATTGATGAAGAATAAGATTGCAAGAAATTTTGAAGTTTAATTTTAAGAAAAAAAATTCGGATATTATTCATGGATCTAAGTAATCTGATATTTGAGTATCGGCACTATGCATAAAACATATATTTATAGTTTTTTTGGATTTTTATGATTTTAAATATATTCAAATTTGGCAATCCAATAGATTTTTAAAAAATAGGTAAATAAAAATAGATTACATATGCAGCAGATTTAGAACATGAAACAAATCTTATAGTGACCCAAAAAAAATTCATGATCCAAAAAAGAAAAAAATTGGCTAAATTGGAATCAAACCTTGGCATAATGAATCATTATGTCGGATGTTTCCACTACACTACACCGGCAGTTCGAAAAATACCCTTGGTGGTTCTATTTAATAGCTAATCCAAACGATAGGCGGTGTCCCCAGCTTTAGAGAGGTGGTAAAAGTAAAGCAAATTTGGGTAAAATCGATCTGCTATAACACACTGGTGCATGACAGCCTTGTCCTTCATCTATCGGCGCGTAGCGCCGCTAGATGATATATATATAGTGATTGTCTGTTGCTGAAACATAAAATGATTAAGAATCAAAAACCTTTTCTAAAAATGTATTTTTTAAGACTTATTTTTGATAGTTTTCACTCAAAAATTTTCATCATATTTGAAATAATATCATATTATTAATCTGAGCTATTTGATTGGCGCTTTGCGCCAATCAAATAGCGAAAAAAATGAGTTTTCAAAATATTTATTAATAATTTATTATCAAAAGTCAAAAATCAATTAGAAATTATTATGTTACAACAAATTTTGAATCGTAATTCGTTAAAATAATTTTGCCGAACAAACAGCTAAAGTTGTTCTCAAAATTTTATTAGCGGCGCGAAGCGCCACTTCGAAAACGATAGTCAAAAAGTGTCTGAAAAATTGAGAGAAATGCTGCATTTTCATTTCACATTTTCATCATTTCTTAACCAGACTTTTCAATCAAACTTCTAATGCATCACATTGAACTAATGACTTATTGGAGTGCCAATATACTTTAAAAGATTCTTAATATGTTCATGTAGTTTCAATTTAATTTTAAAAATTCTAAAATTTTAGATTTTAATCTCTAGCAAGTTCTTTGTCATCATATACTTAATTAGTCTTTAGCTTTACAGCTCCTAAATATCATTATAAATTACAAAATTTCGAATTTAATACTCAAATCAATATCTATGATCGCATCAATATCAAATTACTAAATAAAACTATTAGATTTTCAAATATATTACAATCTTTTGTTATAGCTTAGACCTATTCTTCATTTGTGAACCAAACTTCAGCTCCAATTTTGTCAAGTATCATACTGATCTAATGTCTTACCGAAGTGTATTCATTTCACAACAAATTCTTAATAAATACTTTGCCTTCAATATTTCATTTGAAAAATCTCTAAAATCTCAAATTGTTCTCTAAACTACTTCGATTTAGCTAAAAGTCTATCTTCTATTTTATATAATAATCTTTAAAATATAATATTAATCACTCATAATTAAATTTATTTGTATAAACTCATTTTCTATAATCATAATAGATTTATTTTGACGAAGTTGGCTAAGCTTGCCCGAAGGGCAAGCTTAGCCAACTGAGTCCCAAAATTATATTATATCGAATTTGATTTTTTACCTAAAGAATTGTTGCAGGTTTATATATTCACCCTACAGATTATTACACTTTATTTTATTCATTCTGACAAAAAGCATCATGACATGCTTGTCTTATAATTTTGGAGTAAATCATTACACAAGAAAGAACAACCATACTCAAAATATTTATTGTATAAATAATGTTATAAGAAGTATAAAAAATTATCATGGACTTATTTTAAAAGATTTATGTTTTATCAAACTTGGACATTGCAATAGAATAAGCAGCCAAAAAGTCACATGCAGTAGGGGAATTGCATAGCCTAGAATTTTTAGTTATTAAAACGATTTTAGTTTCATATAAAAAAAGATGTAGTTGTTGATATATGAACTCAGGTTCTGTGTAAACTCCAGTACTGATATCTCATTGTTTATTTGAATGTATATCTTATCACTTCGTTCTTCCTTGAATTTGTCGTATCCATCATTAAATTATAAACGCCAAATTGTAAAAAAATCTCATCACAATTTAAATTTAGCAAATTGGAGTTCACATACAGATGTACACTGAAAAACAATGCTAATTTCGTCAAAATTAATTTGATGATCTCCGAACAAAGAAGTTTTTTTTTACATTTTATAAAAAATGAATCCAAATTTTGGTACTATTTTTGGGGTGCCTTTAGTAAATGATAGAGTAACATCTTATCAATATGTACCCCCTAGTGATAGACCGATGAAAGCCGTTTTAATCTCTGATTGTCACATTGGAGCACAATTACAAACTGATATCGCAGTCAAATTATTTATCGACACACTTAATGCACTTGTTTCTAACGAGGATCCCACAGTTGTTTTCATTCTCGGTGATTTAATAGATGGAACTCAATCAGAAGCATTACTTAAAGTTGTATTGACTGAACTTGAAAAGCTTCCAGTTCCAGTTTACGCAATAGGCGGTAATCATGACCGTGAATTTTTCAGTCTTATAAATTGGCCAAAGAATAGCAACGTCAAAATTTTCCAAGAACTTGCCATTCAAATTACTGCTCAGAGAGCTGGAAAGCCTGATATCAAAGCATTCTTGGCTCATGATTTGTTAAATAATTATCGAGTTCGCGACCCTCATGCATACTTCTTTGTTTCCTGGATCAAAGATGGATGCAAACAGTATATAAAGCCGGACGATTGGCTCATTACTGGACATACACACTGCGGATTTTTGAGTAATGCAAGTAGAATAGCTTGTATTGGTCAGTTTTCTCCAGAAATTAAGGCATTTGGATATGCTACATTGCAGTTCAATCAGGATTTGGTCTTATCAATCAAAAACTCTTTGAAATCTACAAACTTCCGCTAATTTCCTTTTTTATTACATATTACTTTATTATATTAAATATTATTTATACGTGTCATTATGTAAAATTGCAAATACTTTATTATTCAATTGAAATTGAAATAAAATTTGACTAAAATCAATTATTTTATGATTTGTGTTATATAGGATGAATGGAGTTCAAGAAAATTGGTAAAATAGAAGGTAATAAGTTATTAAAATGAAGTTTTTTTATATCGATCATAATAAATCTTCATGAAACAAGAAATTAAATTATGCAAAATATGGGCATATTGTAGGGTCTAATTCTTCTGCTGGCTCTTGTCCGGATTCGAATTCAATAAGTCTGTAGTTCAAATCTTTATCAACAGCCATAAATGTAGCTTTATTTCCAGCAGTATAGCAATAGTTTGGTGCAGACCAAACAGTTAAAAGCTGTGGTTTATCATCTTTCATGAAGAATTCTTCATATCCTTTCATTGCCAGCTGATGAGAACGAATAATAAGCTGTAAATTATTATTTTGAATAAACTCTTCAACTTGTGGTCTTCCAAATTGATGACCTGATCCACGTTTGCTTTTACCGTATTTTGTAATAGAATCGTCTGGATCGGACCATGTAAGATCTGCCAATATGCCAGTTTCTGGTATTTCGCAAACTCTATCAACAACGTAAAGCTGGTCGACGTACCTTAATTCTGGGCTTAATCCGCCATGAATGCAGAAGAATTTTTCGTTAATTAAAGCTGCCATTGGCATGTGTTGGAACGTTTTATTAGCGAGAATCCAGATCATTGAAGAACCGTATAATTCCAAGCAATTATTATAAAAACCATAAACTTGATTAATTGAAGGAGATTCGTGATTCCCGCGAAGCATAAATATGTCGTTTGGTGATTTGATCTTTAAGCAAGCTAAAAGTGCGATGGTTTCAATTGAAAAGTGTCCACGATCAACATAATCACCCAAGAATAAGAATTTCTTCTTTTCGCATGATTCCTTTTCTGCTAAATCGAACATATTTAATAAATCGAAGAGTTGTCCGTGAATATCTCCAACAACGTTTATAGGAGCTTCTAATCTAAGCAAATTATCCTCTTTTTCTAAGATAGATATGAACTTGCTGAAGATTTCTGAAATTTGGGCTTCCTGGAGATGCTTTCCTTGCTTTAAAACTTCAATGTATTTGTCTATATTCTCAGTGCTCATAATATTGATTTTTATGGGAAAAAAAAGTAAATCAGTTTTTATTTTCAAAACAAATTAAAAACGTTGAAAATATTTTACTCGATCGAGTATCAATAAAATATCCTAAATTTATCACAGAAATCGCATAATTACTTCAATATTTGTGAAATCATATGTAAAAAATATGTATATTTAGCTCTTTCTTACAGAATAAACCATAATTGAATTAGGAGAATAATATTGTTTTCGAAAAATTCAACGGGACATTTAAGCAAATTAACTTGATTTTTTTATTTTTAAATTTTTTTTGGAATAAAAAACAATAGGGTTGTACAAACTGGCACAATTTTGCGGGCCGCGTGCCAGCTCCTGGCACGCGGCCAAAATCAAAAAAGTGGCCAAAAATCGGGCCTCGTGGCGTGGAAAGGGTGGAGCCCGAAGGGCGACATCCTTTCCACGCCACGAGGCCTATGACCACAATTATATAATATGCTCATTATTATTTTTTCTTTTTCTCTTTTTTTTCTTCTTTTTCCCTTCCTTTTTTTCTAGTTTTGGAAAGGAAAAAGTAAAAAATTTAATAATTAATTTTATTACTATGAAAATATACTTTTTAGCTTATATTGTAAGCTGTGAGAGTTTTAAGTGATGGAAGATATAAATCAAATTTGAAATTCAACAAATCTTGTTATGATTAAGTTGAATATTGTACTCTAATTAAGAGTTTTCAGTTATGAACTCAGGTATTATATAATAAAAGTATAACTCAAGATAATAAAGAGGTTTTTAAAATGTAGATCTGAAAATCAAACTACCATGTTTGATATGATTAAGTTGAATAATGTTATTTTATTAAATGGTTCAAATCTGTGAAATCGGCAATTACAAATTAAATGCGTAGTTCAAAAAATTAAAGAGATTTTAAAAATTTAATATCAGAATTAAACTAAAAAAAGGATTTAGTTATTTCAGTAATTATCATAAAAGGTTAAAAAGATAGGGTAAGTAATGAGACTTGAGTGAGATGTGAGATATCATATGTAAATAATTAGATATCTGATGAGTAAGGTCGGAGAGTTAAGATCTGGTTAGTAAGGTAGTAATGAGAGTTAAGATCTGGTTAGTAAGGTAGTAATGAGAGTTAAGATCTGGTTAGTAAGGTCGGAGAGTTAAGATCTGGTTAGTAAGGTCGGAGAGTTAAGATCTGGTTAGTAAGGTAGTAATGAGAGTTAAGATCTGATGAGTAAGGTAGTAATGAGAGTTAAGATCTGGTTAGTAAGGTAGTAATGAGAGTTAAGATCTGGTTAGTAAGGTCGGAGAGTTAAGATCTGGTTAGTAAGGTAGTAATGAGAGATCTGCGGGCAGTAATGATACATCTATGAGTACATAACTAAAACCTGAGTTCTATGAGCGAAATCTGAGAGCTAAAAGCTGAGAGATCTAAGGTAAGTAATGAGAGAAGAGAATTTGAAATTTTACAAAATACGTTTACTCATACAAATTAATTCGCATTCTTTTATAACGAATCTCAATGCCAATTAATACATAAAACAGATTTTAGCAATCAATTGTAAGATTTAGAAAGATTTTATTTATAATCTCAGCCAAATTAACAAATATTTTATTGATTTCGTAAAAAATAGCAATAAAACATAAAAATATGACATTCTATTTTTCCAAAAAAATTTCAAAAATCATTTTTTAACATGAAATTTATATTTTTTAATATTATTTTTTAAATTTTGAATTTTTTTTGGAATTTTCAACCATGTCAAAAGTCGGGATCTACAAATGTATTCTCTTTGACATAGGATAAAAACATCCTTTCTTATAATTTCATTGTAAAATAAAATTTTCTTAAATTTATTGAATCCAAACTCAACTTTGCAACATTTTATTATCATAAAAACTAAGAAACATCAGGTAAACTTCAATTTGGAGAGCTTAAAATCATATCTAAATTGAAAAATAAGGGGAAAAAAATTGTAAAAAAAAATCTCATTAGATGGGGCAAAAAGTGACTTTTTTAATGTGTTTTTTAAAAAAATCGTGCCAGCTGGCCAAAAAAGGTGTGCCAGCAGGCGTGCCAGTTTGTACAACCCTAAAAAACAATGATATTTCAAAAAATAAATCGACAAAATTGTTCTATAAAAGCTGTTATATATTTTTCCTTTTTTAAATTATGGATTTGAATATTTAATCACAATTATTTCAATGATTATCTGGTAATTTAAAATCATAAAAAGGAAAAAAAAGAAAGTATCTATTTTTGATAGGATAAATAACAATTTTTATACATAAGTTATTGTAGTTTGGCAAGTTGGTAGTTGAGTTCATTAATTTCTTTTCTTTTTTCGTCTTCTAGCTGTCTAATTTCCTCGTCGACTTGATTGCTTTCAGCCTGCTGGGCTTTAATTTGAGCTTCCAAATCTTCAATAGTTTTTTGCATTGCCTGGGCAGCTTCATCTTGCTTATTTTCAGTCATTTCATTTTCTTTATCATCTAGTTTTGCTCTGATTTTAGCATTTCGCAGTCTTTGATCGGTAATTTGACGTTCTAATTCTTTAATAATTCTGTTTTGTTTCTTTTCTAAATCAGGATGAAATTGAGTTTTAGCATCATGTAATTGACGGTTAACAGTTTTTAGTTCAGTATCAATTCTCTTTTTCTCCACAACTAAACGCATTAATTCCATATGCAACATCAAGCATTCTTCTTGTAATTCGTTAACAACTGCTGCTAAATCAGATGCATTTAGTTGGGATATTTCAGATCGCTTTGCTGCGCTTATTTGTTCAATTTGTCGATACTCTTTTTCGAGTACATTTTGATCTGCACTTGATCTTGATGTATAAGTATCAGGACGATTAGTTATATCAATCAATCGCATGATTTTTGCCTTTAAAAGACTTTTCTCCTGTATCAAATTGTGTTTTTCTCTCTTCAGAATTCCGATTTCTTCGGCCGTTGGTGTGGTATCTGGACGAATCAATTTAGGAACTCTCTTCCCCTGAACAGTTACAATGGATTTCCTTGCCGATCGAGGAGTTCTTGGCACGCCACGCGCTGAATATCCACGAAACGACATTTTTGGCTAAATTTTAACGATTTTGTTTCAATGCTTTACAAAAATATATTGAGAAAAATAAAAATCATTCGTATTTATAATACATACATATTTATTTAATATTTCATTTTTTTTCAGATTTACATTTCACTTTTCTTGAAATCTCGAAAATATGAGTTTTATCTGGCTTATATGCGAAGAAATATTGACCAACTCTAATTCCATTCTGAAGAATGGATATCCACATGGCTTAGTTAAGTATTATGCCAGTGGATCTTCTTCTCAAATAATTAATGGAACCTTACAAAAAACTAAACCAGAGTATGCATTTGATCAAATCAATAAGAATTATGATTGGTGTTCAAATTGTGGCCATTCATCTACTGATTTCCCATGGCTTATTTTAGAAATTAAGGACCAGATCATGAAGTTAAATGGATATTACTTAAAGGCAGGCTGCTGCAGTGGATCTTCTGCAGGATGCTGCTGTTATGAATCTGCTTCTTATTGCTGCTATTGCTGCCTTTTTTCCTGGTCTTTACAGGTTTCTAATGACAATACAACATGGAAGACAGTCCATAAAGTGGAAAAGGATTATGACATGGCATACTGCAAAGAAAAGACTTACAAATTTAGCGAAACTCATGAAGCCAGGTACGTTCGCTTAATTCAAGATGAAAGCTGCCCTGGAGATCCACCATGTATCGCTATCAATAAGATCGAACTTATTGGAACAACTAACAAAGGAATGCCACTTGAAGATTTCTTTAGTGATAATGAAGAAGATGATGTGAGCATCATTGGCCATATTGCAAAGAATCATGCAAATTAAGAATCAAATGTAATATAATCATTGATAGTTTTAAAATAAAATTTCGAATTTTTATTTATTAGTATTCATAAATGAATTTATGTATAGCTTAGGTGCTAATTATTCTACCACTTATTAACTTTCTTCAAACAAAATGAATAAGGTAGGTTAAAATAATCGCTGCTAAAACTACCGTTCGTAACACTCTCAATTTTGTATCGTTACGGGCGGGAGCGCCTGTGAATTGTGCCGATTTCAAAATAAATAAACTTTACATTTGTAAACTGTTTACATTCGTAAACACTTTACAACACGTAAATTCCTCAAATTTGAGAGTGTTAATGTCAAAATTTCGTGTTACGAGTGATTTTACCTACATTATTAACATAAAATGGAATAATATTCTTTTAGGAACCAATGTTCAGTAATAGCAGAAAATTTTATTGCCAACAATGATTTAACGTAAACACGTTACATAAGAATTAAGGCTGTACTGTAGTCTGTATGTAAACGTCTCAATACTCAATACTTATGAAGATTTTGGTTCATTGTAAAATATTCAAACCTTCACCCTTAAGGGTGCACTCACACCCCTATGACATGGCTTAAAAAAAACTCTACCATATAATATGGATCTACCATTTATAAATTTACGGGCGTGTCAGATTCCAATAACAAAAACTTTAGGGTAATTTATCCTCGACGGTAGACTACACCTAATTGAAATGTTTCTACTGATTCAGCAGTGCTGCCAAAGATTCGCAAATAATTGTCATCACCAACAAAAGCGGTTCTTCCATCTGCAAGTTTGACTTTGCCAGATGTTTTAGTAAAATCAACAGAATTAGTGCCATCAGAAATAACTGCAATGTTTGACACCGCTAACTGTGGGAAAAACCTAGGTTTTTTGCACCATTCTTCTTTTTTGTTAAGATATACCCTAAAGTTTTTGTTATTGGAATCTGACACGCCCGTAAATTTTTATAAAAGCTCATTAATACAGCTCCCTGATTAGAGACATTCTTTGTGACATATACCATATACTTATGTAGGCACTAGAGAATCTACCATATGATTTTAGTAGTCTACTAATGACATTCATAGTGCAATTAGACGAAATTTATTTTGCTTGTAAAACCACACTACATGAAGATCCAAACCCATTATTATAACATTATATTACTGGTACATAGTAGTATATATTGCTGAGGTTGAAATCTAAATCTAAAAAGTTATCAAGATATCAAACTAATGTAATTGGCCTAGTCTATTCAATTACAGATATATTAATATATATGATCCGGTGAATTGATTTATACATAATGACATGATATATAAAAAAATTATAATATTTTAAAATTAGAGTTAAAATTTCACATATCTACATGCAAATGGCTAGAAATGTTATGCATATATCAATCTCGGTTGTGATTTTACTATATAGGAAAATATGTCGGAGTAATGATTCAAACTTTCAAAGTAATGCTTTATTTGAACAATATGAATTGAAATTCATTTTGATAAGTCAGGCTATGAATGATATATAAATTTTGAAAAGATTGATATTTTTTATTTAATTTGGAATATTCTTAATTCCAATTGATGTAGAATGTGGTATAGGTCAGGTGAGTGGGGCTTCCAGGCGCGTTGCGCCCTCTAGCCCCGAAGATGTTTAGTATAAATGAAGTTTTTATTCGGAAAATTGTTAGTCTTCTGGTGTGAATTCGGAGGACTCTTCTTGGATAGAGTCTTGTATTTCCTCCTCCTCTTCTTCCTCCTCCATTGCTTCTGGGAAAAAGCCTTCTTCTGGGTCGAAAACATTATATAATGTGTAATTGAATGACACATTATATCTTTCTTTGAGTTCGCTCCTGACAAAGAACTTAGTTCCAGGAATACAGAAGACTTCTGTGCGTTGGAAAAGCTGATGTCCTGGAACGAATTTGGCAATTAGAGACTTCTTTTTTCCGAATTGTTCAGGAGTTTTCATGACGACAGTAACAACATCTCCATCTGCGAGGTCTTGTTGTTGTTCGGAAAGGTAAAGAGCAATGATATGAATGGTTGCTGCGTTGAATTCGAGAAAGTCGAATTCAAATTGTGTTGTCGTATAACATTCAAACCATTTTGTACAGTTGTCTCCGAACTCGTCAACGTATTCATCTTCGTCATATCCGTAACTAAAGACTTGGAATTCGGCAATTCTCGTGTCGAATGACCGTTGGATGTAACGAGGAAGATTTTGACGAACTTGTTATGAAGTTCTCAACATTATAAGCTTAGTAAATGTTGGAAAATACTGAACTAAGACATCGCTAAGCTCAATTGGACTTGGAATTGTCTTAGTAAGTTCAAATGAACTAGTAATTGCTTTGTTCAGAACTTCACAGAACTGAGTATTGTATGTAGCGTCTGGTTGTGTGTTTTCTTCGGCGTCTTTGAGATATTTAGAGCAAATTTGTTGAAGAATTTCTCTTAATTCGCTGTTAGACTTTTTGGTGGTTATTCTAACCGCTGTGCCAGTTCTTGGAGGTTGTGGGGCTTTGGCTTTGGTTAGCGGTTGAGAATTGTTAATGTTTGAATTGTGGTTAACAGCGTTGGCTTCCATTAGATAAAAATGAACTGTTTTTTTCGGACCACTCATAGAAAAGTTTGAGATAAACCGTTTTCGTCAACGGAGACCCCCTCTATTTTTTTATTTTATTTAATAGTTACTGTTGGAAAAACGGTTTATCTCAAATATTGAATGAACTATAAACGTTTTTTGTTTTCTATATATACTTTTTTGTCCAACGGTAAAACTTTTTACACAACGGTTTTTGAGAGTCGTCGCCGTTGACTTTTTTGTAGAGCACTCAAAATAGTATAACTTTGTCCGGACAAGTAAGAGTCTATCGTCGCTACAGGAAAAGTTACAGGCGTTCCAAGGAAGTATACTTTGAGAAGCCTTTTCTCCCTTTTAAAACAAGATAGGACGGTTATTTTACAAAACTGACAACACTTTGACCGAGTATTTTTGAGCTGAACAAAAAGTGTCATATAAACATCTGTCAAAAACCGTTTTTTACTTCACTTAAAATGCCACGTAAGCTACGTAAGAATATACGTAAGAGGAAGGGAGCATTGAAACATCCAATAGTAAAACTGACACCACAACAACAGTTGCAACAACAAATGATGAATGACCCCACTATGTTGCAACAAATGTCAAGCAACCCTATGCTTTTAAACCGAGTTATTGGTGCACAGAGTGGAGGTTTAAGAGCGGCACTTTTAGCGAAAATGGCAGGCTATGGTGGAGCTGCAGACGGAACAGCTTATAACCCTCAAAGTCAAATGAATTTGAGTTCACTCAAAAATCAAATAACAGATGTCAAAAAGTCAAACATAGACATACAGAAACAAATAAGTGAAAACGAAAAGAAACTAGAATATGACAGACACACAAAGAAACTCAATGAGTTAAACGTAGAGAAAAAGAAGAAAGAAGAACAACTGAAAGAACTAAGTACAGAGGAATATGCGAAAAAAGTGTCAGAAAAAGCAGCAGAAGTAGCAAAAATGGAACAAGATGTTATAAATTTGAAAAACCATACTACTCAATATAAAGTACTGAAAGATGAAGAGATAAAACAAAAAGCCATGAAGACATATATGGATAGCGATGAGTATAAAAAAGAAGTTGAAGCAAATGTAAAGGCAGAAAAACTTTTACAGTTGCAAAACCAAACCGTACAGTATGAAAACTTAGCACAAGAAAGTAAAAATAACGACGCAGCCATGCAAAAGGCAATGAAAAGCGCAGATATTATAAAAGCTAATAATGACTGGTTAGATGCCCAAGCCAACGCTAAAGCAGCCCAACTTATAGGGTCAATAAGGACAAAAATACAAGCGGATGAAGACAGTTCAAATGAAGCTTTAATGAATGCTGACTTTAAGAATGCCTTCGAAGCTCTTCATAGTAAGGTGAAACTAGTGAACGACTTCTCATCTGGAAAGAAACTGAAGTCTGAAGGTTTCGACAAAGAGTTAAGAGAAGTAGCACAAAATATGACGAAAATAACAGATGCAGCAACGAGACAGGCAGTTCAAAGTGCCTATGACGCCGTTAGAGCAGCTGTTGTGGAAAGTCAAGAAAAAGAGTTACAACAGACCAAAACAGACCTAGTAAATGCTTTCTTAAAAACGAAAAGTCAGGTAGGACATTATGCTGCAGATGGAACATATGTGCCAGCTGGTGGAACTTATATACCACCAAACCCTCCAAGAGAAGCACCTGCACCAGGACTACCTAAAACATTTACATCGTCACATGGACATAGACACAGGCATGCACCAAAACCAACACAACAACCAACAGTTCAAAATCCAGCACCACAACAACAACCAAAACCAACCGTTCAAAACCCTGCACAACAACCAACAGTTCAAAATCCAGCACCACAACAACAACCAACACAGCAACCAACAGTTCAAAACCATGCACAACAACAACCACAAACAGAGCAAAGACATAAAAGAAGTAGAGAAAAAGGAAACCAAGAATTCTTAAAAATGCTTAAGGAAGATTATGGTTACCCAGATACTCTTGACTTTAGTGACAGATATAAAGAAGCTATTAGAAAGTTCAAGGAAGGAAATACTGACCCGAACCTATTTAGCTTTATGGTTCAGCATCAAATGGGATATAATCTCAAACCTGGAAAATACAAGCTCGCTAAGGAATATGATTTAATAGCATATCATCCAAATGACATGGATGAATTTACTCCGAGATATTTGATGTCAGAGCTAAATGATAATTCAACTCTCTTCATGAAACGCGTAAAAAATAGAGACGGAACGAAAGAAGAAAGGTTTATGAGTCCGGATGACTTAGATAGGGAACTTGTTAAAAACGGTCTCGGAATATATGAAATGCCACCAGATGAGGTACAAGAAACTCCACAGGAAGAAGTTCAGATACAACCAGACATGGAAGAAATAGTTCAGCAACAACAGCTAGAAGAGCCTGAAGGAAACGAACAAGTCCCTCCTTTGGAAACTAACTTCACAGAACTAGATGAAGATTTGGAACAGCCGAAAAATCTTGACCCTCAACAAGTGTATGCGGAGAATATGGAATCTTTCCAAGAGTCTAAGAAAAATTCGGCTGACATAGTAGAAGAATATCGAAAAATGTTCACCGACATACAAAAGACTCCAACATCAGATGAAAATATTCAGCATAGAATGGAAGTACTGAAAGAAAATGTACGCAAATACAATAATCCTTTTTACTTACGACCATATAACGTTCAATCTTTGGCTGAACTCGGTGAAAATAAAAGGTTAAATTTCAACAAAACATATAGAAATGAAACATTGTTTAAAGTTCATTCCGAACCTAACCAATATGGAAACAAACCTACTTTTGTTTCTGCAGACTATGGAACTACAATGAGATGGGGTCATAAAGCTAATCCGGATAGGTGGTTCATAAACTTACAACCTCAATTCCAAGAAGTTGTAGACGCAATGGAAGTGAATGGTGAACCAGATATAACGGGTATTTTCAGCGCGGCTTTAATGCCATTGAAAGATATGAAAGATGCAGATATTTTGGACCAGTATGAAATGAACATGGCTGAGGGAAATATAACACCTGACGTTCTAGAACATTTATCTCAAAGAACTACACAGAACTATAGAGATGGTATATTTGGTGAAAAGTTTAGAAAGAGAGTTAGGGAGAGAGAAGGAAGAGAACCTATTGTACATGACCTTGCAAACGAAAGTTTGCAAAATGTCATAAAAACTTACTTTGCAGACAATGAACTGAGAAGGGATGAATATTTAAGAAAACTCAAATGGACAGTACCAAATGAAATGTTAGTATTGAAAAACATGTTCCTTGACAAAATAAAACCAACTACAGAAATAAATGACGCAAGACTGAAACATTGGGTAAAAGCTTTCCCATTCACAAAAGATATTATTGGTAACATGGAAAGAAAACCAGAATGGCTACAAAAACATATATTTGGAAACGAGCTTATTCCATATGGACAAGCTCTGTTTGAAGAGCTTGAACCGGAAACTCAGGAAAGAGTCATGCAAACAATAAGCGAAGACTCAAATACAAACTATGACAAAATCTTTCTAGGATATAGGTTACCTGAGATGGGCGACCAGAGCCCAAAGGCAAAAAGGACATGGGAAATTTACAACATACTAGGTGAATATGAGGCAAAGATGCAACAACTTGAAGCAGAGGGCAAGTTACCAAAAGCGACACCAAAGAAGAAGAGAAGAGTAGAACAAAGTGAAAGTAGTGAAGAAGTAACTTCATCTAGTGAAAGTAGTGGCAATGAAGGAAAAAGAAGAGTTAAAGATTCAGTTAAAAACTCAGTCAGGAAGAAAGTAAAGCTTAGTCCGAGTGGGTTCTATTATGACACATAAATCCAACTATTCTATATTTTTACCCATATGAAATGTACGCCGCTCAGAATATAACGCCAACAGTTTTGGATGCCATGAACGGAAATGTTTCCGAATGGTATAACGAATGCGACAATGCCATTAGAAGGTCAGAAATAGTTCCTGGAACTTACGAATATACAACTGCTGTTTCTTATGGAAACGTATGTGAGTTTGGAGAAGGTTCTTCAACAACAGTAGATATTGCTTGCGACAGGTTTCATATTATTTCTATTGACAACTCATTCTTATACGTGGAACAAGACATTGAAATAAAACCTTCTGCCAAGTTGTCTGACAAGAAAGGTTGCAATGGAATTTTCTATGTCGGATACCAATATGCTCCAGAAGTTTTTATGGGATATAAGATATATTCTAACTCTGACTTAGTTCAAACAGTAACATGGGCAAACTATGAATGGTTCGCTTTGAGAAACTCAGTACAACCACAAGCTAGAGAACAAACAGACCAGTATGCAACTATTGAGAAAATAAGAAGACTTGACCCTAACGTTCCAGGAGTTTATGTTAACCTTTCTGGACAAACTGCAGCAGCAGTAACCAAAGTAAAACTGAAACTTAGAGTTCCTTTGTCATCTTTCCTCATCTTCAGGTTTTTAAGATACTTGCCAAACTGGGCAGGAAAAATTTCTATCGAACTTACTCCAAGCAAAAATAACTTAGTCATTGCACCAACACAAGACCCATTCACTATTACAGACGTAAAGGGAACAAATCAAACGTCATTCGCCGAATTTTGCAAAGACAAAGTTGACTTAGACTTTGGTTTCTCAAACTTCAACAATGAAGTAAACTATTATTTCAATGCTGCTGGAACTGCTTGGGACCCAGTTAGGTTTACATGCGAACAGTTTGAATGCAAGAGAATAGAAAGCAGACTTGCAGTCTATATGTTGGACCCAGATATTTCAAATGCTTTAGCTGCCAAATATATTGCAGTTCCACTTATGTTCCCTATACACCAAATATCTGTCAAAGACTTTGCAGGTGAAGTTGGAAACCAAAATCCAGGAGCCGCAGATGCAAGAACAGATATTGCTTTAACAACTGCAATGAAACATGCAGATACTATGTTTGTACTGTTCAGACGAACTATAAATGACTATTCTTGTTTCTACAACCCTGGTATTAAATATCATATAAACATAGATGGCAAATATTATCCAAGAGAAGAATATTCTACAGTTGAGGATATGAGGTCATACAACTTGACATTAGATGCTATGAACTTTAACAACAACTTCACAACAACCATTAACCCTGAAATGCAAAGTTCTATTATGCCATATGTGAAAGTATGGACTCATACAGGAGGTCAAAAAACTCAATATACAAATGGAGACCGTTCAAACTTTTGGCTTGGCATTCCATTTGCTGACTCAGAAGACTTTATGGGTGGTATTTCAACTGTTGGTACAGTTCAAATACAATATACTGGTGACAGAGACGGTCCAGATGAATTGAGAGCAAAGAAGTTTACAAAACCAATAGCACTTTTCACGGAAGATGCTCTTTTGAAGATTCGTTCGATGAAACCTGCTGGGGCTCCTCAGATTGGCATAATGACAGCTTCCATCGAGCAGATTTTGGCAGCAGGTCAGTAAGTTGTTCTTGAACTGACTTCTCTCCGTCAAATATTGACAGTACGCCAGTTTTGACATAATATTGTATTATAAACTTTCCTTTAGTAATATCTGTAAGTTTTGAAGTTATATTTTTGTCTGCTTCAAGAACTTTCACCATTTCAGTTATACCAACTTTCTTTGCTTTATGAAAATATTTAGGCTCAGCAAAGACTGCTATTCTATAACATTTTCCATTGTTTGTGTAAAGAACTATTCTGTCAATGTATTTGTATTGTTTGTGAGTATAAACTTTGTTCTGCTTCAATTCAATAAGATATCCGAATACGTCCATCTTTTTATTCTAAGTAAAATGTCATTTCCGAAAAATAGAAGCGTAAGTGTTTCAAAAGGTTTAATGGCGGTGGCAGATGTGAAGTTAAATTCACCAACTCAAACAAACAGTCAAAGTGTTGTTGTCAATGTCAAAGACAGAGATGTTGAAGTGGGGAAACCATACGAAGACGAAGATGGTATAACAATTGTTCCTGTAAAAGAACCAACATATCCTGAAGTTAACAGAGACTTAAGTTCTGTTGCAGATATTCGAAACGACTACCAACAACTGAAAGACAAACTTCAAACTCAGGAGAAGATTTGTCAAGCTTTAAGTATAATGTTAAACTTGGTCGAACACAACCCTGTAAAAGTGAACTCATATGTCATTGCACCTCATGAAGTTTTGAAAGAACTATTGAAACTTTTGACAGAGGCAGACGATATAAACATCAAAGAAATAGAACCCGACATTAGTTGCTGTGGTGTTTCATATAATGCCATTGACAAGATATACGTTATGTAAGGAGGTGAAACGTTGAACTTAAAATATAGTTTCCCAGACGCTATAAAAATATTTGACGACCACAACATTTCATTAAAGTTTATTTGCTAAGTAAATGGCAGAAGACATAATGGTTTATACTATTACGACTAAAAACCCGAGTCATATAATTCTATAACAACAAACTTACAAAGTCCTCAAGGACGATATTGTAAACTAACCTTAAACACAATGACGACTAAAGCCTGTTTTGCTCTTTTGACACCAGAAGACTTTATTGTTGTGAATGGTAAAAAATACTCCTTTGAAGATACTTACTCAGATATACCACCAACAGGTTTTGTTGACTTATTTAATACTTTAAGTACGGGTGTAACATGTGCTGCAACTAGAGCAGGTTTCATTATGTTTGGATGTCCGACTGAGTTTACTATAAACGATATGAGCTATAATACAAAACTTATATCTGGTTTTTACTACCAACAGTTTCCTATAACAGGAAAAGGTGTCATACAAGGAATGTCTATTCCATTGACATTAAGCACACCAATCTTATATATTGTTTCAAACTTAGGTTCAAAGTGTTATTCGAATGTCGACAGAAACTATTATGACCAAAAGATACTTATGCGTATAAACAATACTTTCTCTGCTGGTTTGCCTATTGTTCATTCGAATGCAGAATTTTCAACCTTAGTGAACTCAAACACTTTGGCAAGTATAACGTTGACATTAGTTGACGCAAACTTTGTTCCTGTAAAACTTTTATGTCCTATGTATTTGTCAATGACGGCAGAAAGTTTCGAATTAGAAGATGCAACTGGTGAAAGTATTGTATTACAAGAACAACTTCAACAACAAATAGCTCAAGAACAACAAATGCAACAAATGGAACAACAAAGTCAAGAATAAAAAAATATTATTTTTTTATTTTTATAAAAATGTACAGAATAGATGTTTCAGATTTTTATGACTTCCAAGCATTCAGAAATATGTGTCCATTTAGAGACTATAACAAAGCAGTCGAAAATTTGAAACGTTTAGTCATTTATGTCGACTCTGCCCCAGAATGTTATGTTATGAAAGAATGGGATGTAGTCTTTAACAAACCAAGAGCAACAATAGTGTCTGAACAAGAATGTAGACAGAAACTTAAGAAAATAAAAGTTGTACAAGTTGGAATGAAGATGTTAGATGCTTGGGATATCTTATTGTCAAAGTTAGAAGATTTTTCAGTTCGAGGTATAAAGTTTTATACACCTTCTCCAAACTTCTATTCTATCTTCACTGGATATAAATATGAACAAGTAGAATGGAAAGAAAATATTATAGAAGCTTGGTTAGACCATGTCAAAGAAATTATATGCAATGTAAACGAAAAGGTTTATGAGTATATCTTATGTTGGTTTGCAAACATCTTACAACATCCAAGTGCTAAAAATGAAACTGCTCTCATTATAATTGGAAAACAAGGAACAGGTAAGAACACATTCTTTACAGATATCTTATGCAAACTGTTAGAAGGTTATTCGAACCCTAATATGACAAACTTAGAAAACATCTGTGGCAAGTTTAACTCCTCAATAGAGAATATGAAACTTATAGTTTGCAATGAACTTCAAAGTATAGATACAACAAAAGTTTTGAACTCAGATGCTTTGAAGAGTCTTATAACAGACAAAGTTGGAGTTGTTGAAAGAAAGTATAAAGACCAAAGAGTTTGTGAAAATGTTGCAAACTTCATTATGGTTTCAAACAATGCTGTTCCGATGAAGTTAGAAAGTTCTGACAGAAGATATGTAGTTGTCAGAACGTCAGATTCTCATATGCAAGATACAGAATATTTTGACGACTTAGCAGAAACTTTGACATCTGACTTTTACAACCACTTGTTCTCATATTTCATGACATTAGATATTTCTAAATTCAATCCAAGACAAATTCCACATACCGAAGAGAGACAAACATTGTTAGAAGCAAACAAGAGTGTATATGAACTGTTCATAGAAGAAAGCGACTTTGAGTGTTTAGATGAAAAGTCTTTATATGATGAATATAAACAATATTGTCAAGAATATGGTTATATGGCAGCTTCTAAACGTACATTCTTGGCAAATGTCAAAAGTCTTTTAGATGTTCAGAATGGTGTATATACAAAGAAAATTTTTTCTGAGTAAATTTTTAAAAAAATATTTTTTATCCGATAGAAAAAGATGGCAAAATTCATCTCAGTAAACAAGTACATGTCAGGACTTAAAGAAGAACTAGACCCATTCACATATTTGAATGTTTACTTCTACCATTTTGAAAAGTCTTCATTCAGCAAAGTTTGGAACATCGAACCAGTTAAGTTTGCTATTGTGACTAAAAATGGTGCGAAATTTGAAGACTTAGACATAGAAGGTTTGTTAACAGTCAAAGAAAGTTTTGACAGAAGGTTCTCAAACCTTAAAGAAGGCAAAGCATACAAACTTGTTATACCTTATGAACCAAAGAAGACAGACGACTATGAATATTATGAGTCTAAAGTTGTAGAAGTTCAAGGTAAATTGGGTAAAAAGATTTTAGAGTCTAAGCCAGTGTTTACTCCTAAAGAGGAAGAGAACATTGACATTGACCCAGAAATGTTCTAAAAATAAAATTTTATTTTTACATGTCAAATTTCTTTTTCTCTGGAACTGGTTCAGGTTCTTTCTTCTCTTCTTCTTTTACTCTTTCTTTTCTTTCTTCTTCTTTCTGGTGGTGAGACGTCAAATTTCTCAGAACCATATTTATGTAAAAGTTCTTTGTCCTTTAATAGCTCATCTATTCTTTTTTCTATTTCATCTTCAAGAACAGCGCATGTGTCTTCTTGCATTCTAAGAACTTTTGTTGGACTTCATCTTTCCAATCGGCGTCATCTCTGTCAACAAGTCTGTCATTGACAAATTTTAAGACTGCTCTTTGTAATGTTTTATGGTTCTTGTCATATTCCCAGAAACAGAACTTTAGAACAAATTCACCTTTCTTGTTTACACTATGTAAGATTTTATGGTCGACAGATGTTTTGCTGTCAAAAAGTTTGTCTCGAATATAGATAGCGAAATCGCTAGACATTTTCTAAAAGATAAAAATTTTAATTTTTCTAAAAATATGTTAGAAAAAAAGTTTGCTGACATTGACAAAAATTTGAGAATGTTTTAAAAGAACAAGAGGAAGTTAGAAAATGCTCAGATAAAGCCTATACATGACAAGTTCCTATTTGCTCAGAATGGTATAACAGGTCTAATTGCACCACCCGGGTCTGGTAAGACTTTCACTTATCTTAAAATGGCTGCACAACAACAAGAACTAGATGAGAAGAACCCATTCTATGAGTTAGTAGTCATTTGTAGTACTTCTGGTCAATTTGACCAAACCGTCAATTCGTTCAAAGATATTATAAAGAAGTCTAAGTTAGTATGTATAAAGGATACTGAGTTGTTAGATTGGATAAAGAAGTACCAAAGAAGAGTTTTGAAGTATAATGCTATAAATGAGTATATAAAAAACTAAGTTTAAAGACCCAAATGAGGAAATGCAGAGAATATTAGAGAAGAAACACTTCAGAAACAAACAGAAAGAGATAGAATACATTTCGAAGAAATTGCAATCTTACGATTGGAAGACTTACCCTCATAGATGTCTTCTTATCTTAGATGATTTCGCCTCTCATCCTTTGTTAAAGAACAGAGAACAAGATATGTGTCGAATTCTTAAGAAGCTCAGACACTTTAACATCTCAGTCGTAATATGTGTACAGACAGCCAAGAGTTTAAGTAAGGATGTTAAAAGAATACTTACTGACATAATACTTTTCCCCGGATTGTCCGAAGACGATTTCATGGAACTTATGAAAGAGTCCATGGCAGGTAATTTTGACAGACATGAACTATGGGAGAAGTACAAAGTCATACAAGACCCTCATACTTCTTTCAGAATTCATATCTACGCAAACAAAGTTCAAATTGTAAAAAGTCAAGCTTGAAAAATGTAAGTGTTTAGTCTTAGTAAGATGGTAGCTTCTTAAAGCAAATACCATTGCTGAGTTTTATGTACGTGAAGAGAAGTACAATGAATTCAATTACGAGTACAATTGCAATGACAACTAAGGCAACTATTTTTGTCTTTTGCCAGCAAGGGTACTTCTTCTCTTCCAATGGTTCGGCAGAACTATACTCACTCATGAGAAATGCCAAAACGGTTTAATAGAAAAAGTGTCATTTTTTCATGTCCGAAGACTCGAAGGTGCAACACTTCCAAAATACCGACGAACTCAGAAGAGCAGCATGGCAGTATGTTCTTGACAACTTCTTTGAGTTCTCCAGGTACACCTTGGAAAATGCTGAAGAACTCCGACACAGAGAATTTGGAGAAATTGCACTCCAATACTACCTTGACAAACAAAGGGTAAATTAAGACTAAACACTTAACGTTTAAAAAGTGACATTTTTTATGAGCTCCGAGTCACCGAGAAAACTTGGTCAGATGTTAGCAGCTTACTTCCCTGAGGAGGATGGAAGCGTTACATACATCAGGTTCAAAAACAACGAACCTGGAATTGCGTACCAAATTCGCAATTACATGACCATGGAAGAGTACGAAAGGTTTCTACAAGAGAAACCAGCTCTAAACAACTCAGAAAAGAAAGAGTAAAAAGTTTAATTCGTAATTGTTTATTTTTTTACTTGTATGGGCAAGCTGCAAGAATGAAGTCGACTATCTCAGTCTTTGTCTTGACCAGTTGGACTGCTCTTGTAAGCACGTCTGTTTTGCGGTCTCCAGCTGGTGTCTGACCTTCGTAATTGCGCATGTTCTTGAGAGCTCCAACTGTAAATGGTTGTAGGATGAAGAGTCTCTCAGACTGCTTGAGGTAGTCTTCACGGTCACGAACCGAATCTGTGGTACGAGTCGAATCGGTCGATTTGAGGGAAGAGACTGAAAGCCTGTCGTCTTCCATTGGAGCTGTAGCATACTCTTTGCGTAAGCGGTTCAGACCTTCTTCGAAGTCTTGGTCTCTCTTCGATTGAGATTGGAATTGGAATTGCTGGGGTGGAGCTTGCTGGAACAACCAAGGGTTGGGGAAGTAAGGCATAGGCTGAGGAGGGTAGTTCGGTAAGCCTTATGGTGGGTAGTAACCTTGAGGTGGAAATTGGTAGTAATTCGGAGGTACTTGCTGGAACTGAGGTTGCTGAGGAGACTGTTGTGGTTCTTTAGGTTCCTCTGGTTTGGGAATGGACTCGGTT
This sequence comes from Trichomonas vaginalis G3, assembly GCF_026262505.1. NCBI lineage: Eukaryota > Parabasalia > Trichomonadida > Trichomonadidae > Trichomonas > Trichomonas vaginalis. The sequence continues at coordinate 114,184 of NW_026529273.1, read as the reverse complement.
GGTGGGACGTCAGTCATCCGTTTGTGTCCTGTCGGACCACAACGATAAAAATCTCTGCTACTAGCAGTACTTTTACTGACAGTAGCAGTACTTTTACTGACAGTAGCAGTACTTTATCGTCGAAAACCCTCTCAAATTTTCCTTTTTTCTGCTACTAGCAGTTGTTTTACTGCTACTAGCAGTACTTTTACTGACAGTAGCAGTACTTTTTCTGACAGTAGCAGTACTTTTTCTGACAGTAGCAGTACTTTTTCTGACAGTAGCAGTACTTTTTCTGACAGTAGCAGTACTTTTTCTGACAGTAGCAGTACTTTTTCTGACAGTAGCAGTACTTTTTCTGACAGTAGCAGTACTTTTACTGACAGTAGCAATGGTCGAGGTCGAACCTACCGACGAGGCAATTTACCTAATTGAAATTAACGAGCTTGTTAAAGACTTCCTCAGGCAGAATGTAAAAGGCAAGCTTGTTAACGGTTGGATAACGGGAAGGGCTGCCTTGAATCTCGAGACTTCGACTGGAATTCCAATTCAAATACCAGACGGGACAGCCTTCGACGACATAAAGCAAGCAAAGAAGGAAGCCATTATAAAGTTCTTTGCCAAGCGTCCTTGGATACTACTTCCAAACAGAGAGAACCCTTTCCCAAGAATGAACCAAATTCTCAAGGGTCTCCTTCACTTCTCTGGTCAGCCGTTCTACATAACCTGTGAAGGCGACATCCAACCAATTCAGTAAACATCTCATTTTAACTCACTTTTTTATGTTTTTACTCACACTCGTACTCACCAGGTATGAGTACAACTATTTCAACTGTGAACCTTGTATTGACCGGTCTTCCTGTAAATGCAAGTTTGGTCAATACACAGTTTATGGTGGCAAGAAAGACAGTGGGGAATGCGCGCTCGAGAGAGAATTGAAATTCCAGACCCAACTCCAACAAGAACTCTCAAGTTGCCAAAGACTCATGTGAAGAAGAAGCCTTCTGGTAAGTTTCTTATAGCCATATACATGGCACGTTTAGAGTAAAAACATTTTTTTTCATTTTTTGAATGAAGCAAGTTAAATTCGTCCCACACCAATCTCAATGGACCGATGAAGAGTTTCAAGCCATGGTTGAAGGCGTTGAGAACGACATAGACGGCGAACTTGAAGGAGCTCAAACCACAATTGCAACCAAAATTGCACAAGTCAAAGAAGAGATAGCTCCACTTAAAGCTACCAAAGCTACTCTTGACCTCATGGATACTTACCGTTTAGATGTCAAGAGAGGAATAAGACAATTAAAATTAAAACTCTTAAATTACGAAGCTATACTCCAGAAGTTAGCAGAAATGAGAAGACTTTACCAGAGCTACTTACATGTAAGGGACTTACCTTCAAGCAGTCCGACCAAAGATGAATTTTCTGACCTTGTCCCAATTTTGTCCGAAAGTCAGCTCAGATGTTTTGAACTGCTCCCAACATATCCAGAATATGAACGTTTGCCTGAACTCTTCCGCAATCTCAAAAAACGTTTTTTGGTTCTCATGTTCGAAACTTTTATCGGAAGAGACAACAAACGTTCAGAAGAAGAACAAGATATTATTTTAAACTTGTTGTATGACATAACTGTCATAACAAGCGTTTTGAAGTAAAACCGTCATTCTCAAACCACTTCATTTTTTCGATGTCCGAACAAGCACCGAAGCCGAACACAATGGCAGATGTCCTTTCAAGGTTGCCAGACAAGCGCCCAGTTCAAATTCAAATTGCCCAATTGAAAGCTCATCTGACAAACACCATTAAGACTCTCCAAAGTAGTCTTATGACAGAGATGAAGGAACTTAAAGCCGATGTCCTCATGAACCAAGCTTCCAATGAGAAATGCCTGAACGATTTCGCGGAAACCTTGCGCAATTACGAGAGAGAGAACCGAGACCTTGCCAGACTCATCTACCGTTTCTTCGAACAGATAGACGCCATCTGGAAGGTACTCGGAAAGGACAGAACATGCAACACCGTACTTCGTGAGTACCAAATTGAAGAAGGAATTGTCGAGGAAGAAGAGAAACACGAAGAAGTTCCTGAAGCCGCTACATGGGCAACCCTTGTTGCCGATGACGGTTACGAAATTTCCCAACCCTACCCATACCAAATCCGCAACAAGGAGACAGGCAAGGTTCTTACCCCAGTCCTCAACAACTTGGGACACTTGAACCTTAACCTTCGGAATCGCGGTTCAATCTCCATGGGCAATCTTGTCGCAATTCAATGGGTTCCAAATCCAGACAAGAAGACGAAGGTCAGACACATTGACGGTGACAAGCTCAACAACCGTAAGGAGAACCTCGAGTGGTTCTAAGAGTAAAAAATTATTTTAGGGGGAAACCCCAAGTAAATTTAAGTTTTTATTTTTGGTATTCGTACCAATCTTGGAATGTGAAGACCACATCCCAACCTCTGTACGTGAGTCTTGGGTCCACGTCTAAGACCCTTCTGTAGCAATTCCAAGCCCGAGCAAATTCAATTGTCAACCACTCGTCTCCTCTGTAGTCTTCAATCCATTCTTTGAAGAGACGGTCGAGTTCGGGCTTGGAATATCTCTTGCCTGGGTCCGAGACCAACATTTGGTTGAACTGGACGAAGCGCTCAGGGATGTACGCCATTAAAAAAAATATCACTTTTTTAAAAATAAATTTTTTATTTCATGCAATGTTTAACTATTTCACCATCTTCTTTAACACCCCAGTACTTACGCTTGGAGAGGACATGAACTTCGGTGAAAATTTTGTCCAATTTGAATTGACCCATCTTTTCACCGACCATTCCCAGTTCAATGAGTTTGTTGTATCCTTCTTCGTTCGTCATGAGTGCGTCAATGTTCTCATAGTAAACCTTGACTTTGGATTTGACTTCGGAGAAGAATTTGTTGTAGTTGTCAAGGACTGCTTTTGCGAACTGAGGGTAAGACCAATGTTCGACAATAGGTTTTAATGTGGTTACTAAGCCACTTTGACCTTGAGTGAATTCGTACTTCAAAACAAAAGGAGAAAACCTTTCAACAAAGTTGTCGACCTTCTCATAATGTTTACTCTTCATCTCTTGAGGTTTCTTAATGGAATATCCCCATGTCGAATTCATAAGCAATTTGAGTGTCATTGCAAGTTTGGGTTTGAAGCTTTCCTAATATCATACAGTTGTTGTATGACTTTTCCAACTGTATAGTTCCTTCCCGGGAACTCACCATCTTCGTTTGGAATTCCAGTCGGAATATATTGGACAAACCTCATGTATGCAGCGTTAAGGTCGACATAGTATATCTTTTCATCTGAGTCGAACTTGTCGCAACCAATTGGTCCAGTTTGTGGAAATTCAAGTGAGTCTCTTATCTTCTGAGAAACTTCTCCTGTTATCTCATAAACATCGTCGAAGCAACCTGTTTCATATAAAACCTTCTGACCTAACTCAGATGCTCTCCAATACAATTTGATGTCAATTGGATGTCTCAATGGAAGTTTGTTTATAGCATCTTGAAGTTCTTGCAACCTCATTGGAAGTTCTTCTGGTTCAGGTTGGTATCCGAACATACCAACCCCTTGTGGAACTGTGTACTTCTTTTGTACTAGAACTTTGTCTGGAACAACTTTTGGTCTTGCTAACAATGAAAAGTTTGTTTCGTCTTTTGGTACAAAAGTTTCTGTCAGCTTGTCATCTGGAATTGGTTCCAACAAACCTTTCTCGAAAAGAATGTTTACAGCTCTGACAATGTTGCACTTACTTTTACCAAAGAATGGGTTTGTAAGACTTTCGTTCAACATGAAGTGGTTGTGGACAATTACAATCTTCAACCATGGTAAGTCTTTGTCAACAACATAGTCGTCATGTGAAGAACCTTTAGCTGTAGGTATGTTGACTCAGTTAGTATCCCTAACTTGGGTACGGCGGCACTGCGTTCCACCTTACCCAAGTTAACGGTTTGACACTTTACAAAACCGGTAACGTATATTTTACAACACAAACACAAACACCAACTTAACCTTAAATATTTACAAAACCATCTGATACATAAACGACTTCACTAACGACTTCACTAACGACTTCACTACCGTCCTCACTAAATAAAAATAACTTATTTTTATTTTTTTAAATTTTTATTTCATTACAAAGACATGTCCGACTACATTTACTATGACTCTTTCCCAGAACGTTTCCGTGAACTATTCAAAACTCAAGTAAAACTGAGAAACATGCATTTTAACAAAGACAGACCCATTGACGATGAAAGAAACCCTGAATATATTACAATCCCATATGACGCAAAGTTCATTGCATACATTCCTTATGGTCGCAGAGGAACGAAAACTATTTCAACAATGACGAAAAATTATTTCTGGAGCGATGAAGAAAATTGCCTTATCTACATAAATGCATACTTAAATAAAGCTACATATTGTACAAAAGAAGGTTGGACTGGATTTGAGCTCTACATATACGACGACGATGGAAACAGACGTTGTGTATACCCATACGATAATATGTACCATTGTTTTCATCAAGCATTAAACGAATACATAGTCAGTAAGGGTCTCATTCCTGCTGAGTAGAAATGTTATATTTTTGTTCTGTCATTTATATAAAAATTAATGATATCACCACCCTCACACGTATGAAAACATAGCACAAAAATAATTTTATGTTAGAATGTTAGATCTAACACGTTTTCTAACCTCTTTTCTAACCATGTTGAATTCATTGCTTTATAACTCTCTTCCTTGGTTTCTTTTTAGTTGCTTTCTTCACGTCTGTCTCCAGCTTAACTGTCTTTCTTCTTCGTCCGTAATGATACCAGTTACTTCCACCAGTCAATGGGTCAAATGGTCTTTCGTAAGGGTTTCCATACATTCCATAGGGACCATACGGAAGAACTACTGGTGGAGAAGAAACATTTTCTTTAGTTCCATCGACTCTATTTAAATGCATTGTTTCACCTTTCATCTGGTCATTAAAGTCTTTTGCATGTTTTGCAAACTCATCGTCCTTTCCTAAAGCATTTTCTGACTCAGTCGCAACCAAATTGGATGCTTTATTTATGAGCCCTATTTTATTTAATCTTAACTTCTTTGCAACCCAGCCTCCAATCTTTCCTTTATTTGCATCTAATGTCTTCGAAACTCTTCCTCCACTCATTTTATTTACTGCGTCATAAGCCCCAAGTGCTTTTGCTCCAAATGCTAATGCTTTTGTTCCCATTGCGCCTAAAGCTGCCCAAGCTACCATTTACACCATATTAAAATCATCTCTCTTCAATATTATCTCATAAAAGTTCTCGTTACTGGAGAAAGTCAATGAAACATAAACATTCTCATTCATAAACTTCTTTCTTATATCATCTATACGCTTCAAAATGTCTGAACAATTGCTAACATCTTCTACAACAGTTATTTCATCATGAATGACCTTTAAAAACAAGCTCATTTAATATGCTATTAAAATCATCTCAATAATGAGTCCATCCTTTCCGTCTTTGGTAGCACAACATCTTTCATTGAAGAAGGTTCAACAAGTCTTATATTAAACTTACTGACAAAGTTTGTTATACTATAATGCTTCGGCGGCGAATACATATAGTTTGAAAGACATAATATAGATTCTTCAGCAAATTCACTTATACTGGATTTTATAACAATGTTCTCACGAGACCAAATACCACCAATTGACAATCTTGTAAGCAATCCTGCTGAACCTTCTACTGTAAACGTCGATGGTAACATTCCACGAAGGTCATCTATTGACATCGTTGAGTCACTGAATTTAAATATTTTCTTAAAGCAATCGTCATTATCTAACCATGCAATAGCTTTGAAGTTTTCATTCGAATATACATCTGCTTCATTAAATGTAAAACCTGACTTCTTTGCAGAGACGACTTTAAAATCTATTGCATTTGTTTCAAAATTATACGCTATGGTAACTTCTGAAGGTAATGGGTGTCCTTCCGCAGTCAGTTGTTCTCTCACTACCGTTTGAAGCTTTGTGTTAAAAACTTTCATGTCATCTCCTGTGTCTAGGTTCACATACACAGCAATAGGAAAACTATCTTGCTTCTTTGTCTCATCATTATATCTCAAAACATTAAAGTTCTTCAATAATATTGTCCTTCCTGCTGGAATACTTCTAACTTGTCTTATTTCAATAGCTTTCTCACCTCCTACATACTCTACCCAGTGTCTTGGATATTCATAAGTATACTGACTTTCTTGAATTTTGGTTGGTTTCATCATAACGTGTTCATAGTATATCTTTATACTCTTGTCAGTTAGACTCGGTGCTATGTTCTGAATATTTCTGACTTGCATTTTTAATGGAGATAAAATGAAGCATTTAATACATGACGTAGATGAAGACATGAATGAAACTACAGACAAACTTAACTCTTCTCTTATTCTTCCTTTCAGTAAGGACTATGAGTTCTGTTCAAATGGTGTTTATTTCTATTGTGGAAAGATGGGGTCAGGTAAGACATTTAACCTCATTCGTCATATACTCATAACAGAGCGTTTAGGTCAAGATTCATATTATGACCAAATCATTATATCAGCAACTTCAGACTCTATGGACTCAACAGCGAAAACATTTATGTCAAAAGTTCAAGCCTCTGTCGTTAAAGTTCCAGATAGCGAACTCATTGAATTTCTTCAACGTTACATTCGACGTAAGAGGAAATATTATGCCATCGTTGAATTTATACAGTCAGGAATGCAAAAGACTTCAGAAGAGATGGAAAGAATTATTGACAAACACCACTTACGTCAATACTCAGGAGTTTACGATATGAAACGACTTACAAACTACATTCTGTCAAAACTTTCAAAATACCCCTTCAAAAAGTATCCTTCAAACACTCTGCTCGTTTGCGACGACTTCGCCGGAAAAGGTTTAGTGTCAAAAGCAGACTCACCATTAGCTAACATCATTACTAAAGTCAGACATTACCACTTAACTGTAGCAATACTTATGCAAACATGGAGGTTTTTAGCTTTAAACATAAAACGTCTCATAACTGACTTCGTTATCTTTCAAGGTTTCTCACGCTATGATATTGAACTCATTTGGAAACAGTCAGGTATAACATTACCTTTTGAAGAAATTTGGGAAGCATATAAGTCTCTCATCTCTCCTCGTTCATACCTTGAGATTCATATCATGACTAATACCATTAAAGTCAAAAATATTCCATGGGAACGACCAACATTGTTTTAAAGTTTAACCTTCAATTGACTGATGGTAAACAAATTCCATGCATCTCTGTCGCCATTTCTGTTAATATTTTTGCTGTCATTCATATCATCCACTTCCCCATCCGTTAACTTTTGAGGATATGCGTTAGAATAGCTGTTCTTAAATGAAGGCTTTTCACCTTTGAGAGCATAAACTCTATAACTTTCTGCATACTTTATGTTTGAACCTCCTGAGCCATCATTGACATAAATTTTTATAGGCTTCCACCCTTTGTTCATGTTCCTGCTTCTTCCCTTAGCTCTTTTGTTCAGTAGTTCTACATCTTTATACACAGCACCTGTCTCAGTGAATTCAACAATATTTTCATTCGTTAGCTTTACATTCAAACCCTTGTCGAGTATATTGTTCATTTCATACATATAAAAGGTTTTTATTCTATATGAAATGAGAAGCAAATCCATCTTAGCTGGTGCCGTTAATGTTCCAATTGAACCAACATCAAATGTTGACTCACGAACGACAAACAATATTGTCATAAAGAACTATAGTTCGGAGTGTTTGAAAGAAAAAGAACCAGAACTTAAGTCGGGAGGGCTCAAAGAGCCCATCTTGGCGCATGGCGCCGTGAATTTAAACTCAGCTTCAAACGCTAACGCTACATCAGATGTTAAGTTAGAGTATCCACCACTGGACCAAATTCTTTCAAGAGAAGCCAACGACAACCCTTACACAAATGTTCAAACAAATCCTTCAGATAACGTAGACCATTACCTTCTTCAGTTATATCAAACTATCTTACTCAAAGACGATAAGAAGCTTTTGACAAATCTTATAAGCAAGAACCAAATAATTCTAACAAAGGAGGACCTTGAAAATGTTATATCACGAATAACAGGGAAACAATGTGTCATTGACTATCTCGACCCTGAAATCGAATGCTGTGGTCAAACGCCACCATTCATGAAAATAGGTAACATCCGCATCATTGAAACACCAGGAACTACAGGAGTTGAGTTTAAGTATAAATATTCGAACGAGTATACAAAACTTTCAACAGAATATAAGCTTTGTTTGAAATATGTTTTAGTAAATTAAAGCAGTCAGGAGGGCTCTTTGAGCCCATCTTGGCGCTTTGCGCCGTTAGTCAAAAAAATTTCAAGTTAGCAATTTGTAATATCTATCCAAAACTTCTTCAACAGTATCGAACTCATCTTCATAATGCAAACCTAATCTTATTGACTTGGTGCAGTTCTCACTAACACAATATAGCGCTTTGCGCTCGGCGCCTTTGACGCCTTTTTCTGTTCTCTTGACTGACATAACTAACTCATTTGTTTCATCAAACAGCAACAACCAAAGTTCATGACCTAATACATAACATTCATACTTTATATTTTTAGCTCTGAGTTCTCTTGTAAGCTGTTGCATTTAATATTTTCTAAAAAGTCTACTTCAACAGTCATTCGCACTGGTGCCTTCAGTTCTACAGGCTCTCCTTGAAAGTCAACTAGTCTGAATTGCATGTCTTTCAAATTATGAGGACTAATGCGAACCCATTTACCTAAATGAGTTGCTATGACAGGAACGTTTGGAATGAACATTGAATTTACTTCATAACAGAAAGACTTATATTCTACTGAACCTTTACTATTAACTCCTGAAATACCTGTGACATTAGCTATTTTTGACTCAATGTATAAACAATTGCCATAACATACGTATGGAACAGATTTCATCTCAATCGTTTTGTCAATACTTTTCAAAGGAAATGTCATATGGTATGCTCCCAGAAGCAATTGAACTCTATGACTCATTCGTGTTATCTTAAACTCCTTCGCATAACTGAACTTCAAAACTCCTGCAATAAGTTTAACATTCATTAAGTTTTCTTCGTTCTCCTTGTTTATTGTAGTATTTATGAGAGCATTTAACACTCCAGCTAATGTTTCCATCTTATATTCTACATTATTGTGAAATCTTATTTCGTGCTTCTTTCCATCTATTTCAAGCTCCATGAAATCTGTTTCATCTGTTATAACGAATGAAGCGATAGTATTGAAGTCAACCATTCTGAATGCAAGTGGCTCATTCTGTAGACCTAAGTTTGTTTGTAGCTTTACTGTCCCGTATTCGTTTGGGTCTGTACTTTGCAAATAGAACAACATTTTATTCTCATTAAAATATGAGTATAGCTGCATATGCGTATGAAGCTGACAGAGCTAAACGTTTATATTTTGGTCAATACTCTCTCACACTTACTGACAAATATATTTTATCAGTGATGGAAATACCGAGAAATACATAACATGGAAGGACTATGAAAAGTTTGACCCTATTTTAACTCCATGTACAATGCCATTCATTGTAAATGGTGAAGTTGTCATGAAGAACGACACAACAGTATATAAGTCTGTATATGAAGCATTAGAATATATGTTGAATTATAATCCCGAAAGATTTGACCCAAGCACTACACCATGTGCAATGCCTTTTATTAAGGACGGTGAAATCGTAAGAGTTCCGGATTCAACGGTTTATACTGCTGTTCAAAACAGTTTACAAAACATTTTAGCGAATATCTTTAATTCAGAAACTACAGAAATAAAATTACCATATATAACAGATGCTAAAGAAATTAAATCAAAAACGACAACATTATTTACGTCACTTAATGATTTAATGACTTATATCATTAATATTCCTGCACCAACTACAGCATTTGATCCAAACTCGACGGTTTGCAGTGTACCTTTCATAAAGTCGCAAAGCGACCAGGGCGAAGCCCATGACAGTTCATTAATTACTTTAAGGGATTCAACAGTTAATGAATCATTAAAGGCGTCATTAATGAAAATCATTGATTTTAACTCATTCACGAATACATATAATTCATTCATTAATGTTTCATATGCTTCTAAAGAAGGTGAGCCAAAAACTATCGATAAAGCGGTGTATGAAATAAAAGCATCAACGACGAAATTGAATTCGTTAACTTTTGACGGTGATAGTTTCGTTAATGACATAACATCGGGGAAAACAATTTTAACGAAAGAATATTTAAAATCTCATGTTAGTGAGTTCGTTGAAATTGAAAAAGAAGGTGGAATTAAGTTCGATCCACTGAATTTCATTTTCAGCTTAGCGAATGCGGGTGTTAGTTTCGCTGAATGGACAACTATACAGAGTGAAATAAATGCAATATGGACGTTTTTGGGGTCAAAAGCGGGAATGGGTGAGCTTGTAAATGCTGCAAGAACATTAGGTGAAACAGGAAATTTTGTAGATGGTTTTAAAAGACTTGTTTCAAATGTTTTAACAAACACAAAGAAATTATTTAGATATACCATACATAACGGACGGATTTTCGAACAGGTAGCAACAAACCCTCCGGTTATGGCTGCGTTGATGATGGTTAGAGATATAAAACCACGTAACGACGGGAACGAAGAACATGAACAACAGGATACTGGTCGGGTTATTCAAGACATTAAAAACGTGTATCCTGAAGTTATTGATTTATTTAGAGGAGTTAATGATTCAATTTCAAAACATTCTATAACCCTCGATGAAGAGAATAAATTAACAGATTATATATTCGTCATTATTGCAGAACTAATGAAGAGAATAAATGAAAAAGGAATTGGTGATATCATTAATGTCAGCGATGTAATGATGAAAAGAAATTTTGACTCATTATTTACAAAACCGAAAACAGAATATAGTCTTTATGACGTAATTACCGAATTAATGAAAAAGATTAATGATAATAAGAGTTCTGGCGGAAGAGTTGAATTAGAAGTGAATGATGTTAATGAGAAATTAGCCGAAAAAGCAGATAAAAACCACGTTCATTATATAACTTCAGACGAACAGATTATAACGGACTACCATGGATATTTAACACGAAGTGATGAAGCGAAGACAAAAAATGTTAATGAAAGAAGATATAAATACATTCGTGCTAAAGGTTATGACATAAGCTGTACTGTACAGTATGATGTAGCTAAAGCACCAGAAGCATTTGGTTATACCGGTGAAATTTATGCCTCTACTTTCTCTGTTAAAGGTGTATTAGTTGAACCAAGATTACTTTGAGAGTTAAGTCAAAAATAACGTTTGAAGATGCTATTAAAAGTAAAGCTGACAAAGATGAACTTGACGCAACGAACAAAGTTTTGAAATCTCATAAACACAACATCTCCGATATAAATGAACTTCAAACTTCTTTTAGACAGTAAAGCCGACAAGAACCATACACATAAATCCTTCACTACTGTTAGAGCAGACGACATAATATTGAACTTTGACCTTGGTTCAAGTGCACCTTTAGAGAATCCAAGTACAAGCGTAAAAGATACACTAAACTCCTTAAATAGTAAATGTATGAACATTGAAGGTCATGTCAGAAACTTTGAAACACATGAACTACCAGCAATGTTAGATAAGAAAGCAGATAAGAACCATACACATGATTTCTTCACAACTGTTGGTATAGAAAGTATTGAAGGAACGGTTGAAGAAACTGGTGGGGATGCATTATATTGGAAACCTCCTAACTTTCCACAAGGTTTAACATCGGAGGAAAACATAACGACGATGAAATACATTAGATGTAGAAATGTTTATGTCATGGAGGATGAAAATAATGTTAAATTCACTGCTCAAGATTTATATGATAAGAAAGCTGACAAGAACCATACACATAAATCCTTCACTACTGTTAGAGCAGACGACATAATATTGAACTATGATTTGGGTTCAAGTGCACCATTAGAAAATCCAAGTACAAGCGTAAAAGATACACTAAACTCCTTAAATAACAAATGTATGAATATCGAAGGTCATGCCAGAAACTTTGAAACACATGAACTACCAGCAATGTTAGACAGTAAAGCCGACAAAACTTATGTGGATACAGAACTAACAAAGAAATTTTCGAAACCAGATACAATGACATTTACAACAGAAATTATAAATGGTGAACCAGCAACTCCATTTGAATTTGTTAGAGGTCTTCAACCAGATACTTTTGAATTTTTCTTGGATAATTCTATTGAACTAACATTACATTATAAAAGTGGAACAAATGCAACATTTCATCCGGGAGATACATTCCAAATGGTATTTAATGACATAAGTTCTTTAGAATATGTTTATAGAGTTATGAGCATATATGATTTAATATATCCTATAGGAGCTGTTTATACGTCTATGAATCCAATAAATCCAAACACTTTATTTGGTGGTAGATGGTATGAAATAGTTGACAGTTTTCCATTCTACACTAATACGCAGTCAATGAAGATGGGAGGTTCAAAGAAAATAGGTATTGAAAACCTTCCTTCACATATGCATAGGTTCAGTGGAAGAACATCTGTGGAAGGAAACCATTCACATTCAATAACAAAAAGAGGTTATATAAATCTTGCAGCGGGTTCGAATAGACAGGGAATGAATAGATATGATATCTCAGATGACCCCAAAGATGTTAGCACAGGTATTTTCTGTGGAACTGCAGGAAATCATACACATGTTGTAGCTGGTATTACAGACCCAGCAGGTAATGGAAAAGATTATATGCCTCCTTATATAACAATGCACGCTTGGATACGAGTTGGTTAAAATCTTTAACTTTACATAAATGAGCTTGAAAGAAGTATTCGAACAACATCCATGGAGGTCATTTAAGAAATTCAATGAAGCTGCAAAGAGTTCGGGATTTACTAACAGAGCTGAAGTGAAAAGGTTCTTTGACAAAAATGTTGTACATCAAACAAAAATAAATCCTTACGACTACTTTTTACCAATTTACTCCAACACTCCTGACGCATACCAATTTGACACTCTCATTCAAAGCAGAAAAGGAGGACATAAACCATTCCTCATCTTCATTAATGTTAACACTCGCAAAGCTTTTGCGTATATAATGAGAAATAAAGGAACTCATGAAGTGTTAAGAGTTTTACAAAAGTTTGTAGCAGAACATAGCCCAAGTATTTTAACATCAGACCAAGACGGTGCATACCTCAGCAACGAAATCACAGAATTTCTCATTAAGCATAACATAACTCACTACACTACTGAAGACCATAACCATAACATACTCGGTATCATTAACCGCTTCATAAGGACTCTCAGAGATTTAAATCAAGAGCGAGACTTTACCGAAGAAACAATGAAACATTTCATCGAAGTTTACAATTCCTCAACACATTCTACAACAGGACATACACCAAATTCAATGACACAACAACAAGAAGAAAAGTATATACAAAAGAAACGAAGTCAAACACAAAATATCAGAAATTCAACACAATTTACTCTCATTCCTGGAACAAAAGTTCGTGTAGTTCTTGACGACAAACCGTTGACAAAGAAACGTTTAAGGTTAAGTCGAAATTATTATATCGTAGACTCTACGCAAGGTAATGGATATCTTATAAAAGCTGCTGACGACTCCATAGCATTTTACCCTCGTCATAAATTAGTCGAAAGTAGTAATGGCAAACTTGCTGAAACCATTGACGAAGCAAAGCGAGGAGTGGTTATTGAAATACTTGACTACAACATAAACGATGACACTTATAAAGTAAGATATGAAGGAGGCGTTGAAGATGTTATACCATCTAAGAACTTGAGAGAATCTAAACCAACTCATCTGGGACCATTAGAGCGGGAGTACTGGAAAGATAAAAACATGCCAGAAAGAATAAGAAAATTCTTCTAAACTTTTTCGTTGGATGTAAATCAGACAAAAATATATTATAGGTGAAGAGGTGAGATTTCACCTGTTTTCTCACCTGTTTTTTCACCTCTTGAATTTTCGTGAATTTCCTTAAGATAGAAAAAATAAAGTTAGTTTTATTTTTATTTATTTTTTATTTTGTATAAAAGATATGATTTCAACAATCGGCACAACAACAATTCAAGCCGCGAACGGCGGGACTCTGTCCACAACAACTTCACCAAACTCGTTAGTCATGAATCCAACATCTATGTTAGTAGAGATGGAAAGCTTCATTCCTTCTTCATTTACTTTCGAAACAGAAATACAAAAAATTAAGCAGGAACTTTTAACAAGTAATTTAGACTGTAGTGCGAAAGATGAAACAAATGAACAGTATCTTTATGAAATGGAGGACCTCATCGACCATTTACCTAAACTACCTGAAATTCAGCATCAAAAACTAACTATTCCTGAATTCGACGAAATTGAAGTCAAAGCAACTGACTCAGTAGAAATAAAGAAGTTCATACGTAAAGTAAATTATGAATTCCTTGGTTTTCATTGCAACCATAAAGTTATGGACAAAGATTGCGATATGGTATATAAGAATGTTTCTGACATATATAAATCTGAAGAATTTAAGACCTACGACAACTTTGTTTCGTTAGTTGCTGAATGTGTTTGGGAAATAAGAGATAAAGATAGAAGAGGCAAAGTATGGAACGAACAACTAAGACCCGCTATGTTTGAGATGAAGAGAGCAATTGACGCTTTAGTTGTTCTAGCAGGTCAAATTTCAATGTATAATGCAAAAATGAACCCACAATGTTCAAAATGTAAAGCAGCAATAAGGAAATATAACTACTCCGTCAAAGAGATAGAAAGAATGCGAAACGACTATGCAGACTTAAAGAAAGAAGCAGAAAAGCCAGCAGAAGATAAAATGGACATGTTAGCATTTCTGAACAAAAACTATCCAACAGTAGAAGATTTCCTTCTATCTGACGTCAAGAAGAAATATAAAGAGACTTTCGGCATTGTTAAAACTTTTGATATCCTCAGCGAAGAAATAGAAGCTACAAAACTGTTTAGGATTTCAAATATACATCGTACAATTCATGTAAAACGCTTGTGAAAAAAAGAGGTGAAAAATTAGGTGAAAAAAGAGGTGAAATCTCACCTCTTCACCTAAATTATATTTTTGGTCATTTACACTCATTTACGAAGAAGTCATGACAAAGCATTTACGATGAAATCTTGACA
This sequence comes from Trichomonas vaginalis G3, assembly GCF_026262505.1. Lineage (NCBI taxonomy): Eukaryota > Parabasalia > Trichomonadida > Trichomonadidae > Trichomonas > Trichomonas vaginalis. The sequence goes on along the minus strand of NW_026529273.1, from coordinate 98,975 downwards.
AGGCATTTACGAAGAAGTTATGACAAAGCATTTACGAAGAAGTTATGACAAAGCATTTACGAAGAAGTTATGACAAAGCATTTACGAAGAAGTTATGACAAAGTCATGAGGGTGAAAAATTAGGTGAAAAAAGAGGTGAAATCTCACCTCTTCACCTAAATTATATTTTTGGTCAAAGCTTCCACGAGAGAAAAGATTCCTCATTTGCTAAGGATTCCAAAAATGAAAAAATCGTTGATTTCGGCTGAGAAAAAACGGCAAAAACCCTTCTTCCACGGGAACAAAGAAATAAAGAAGAAATAAAGTAAATTTTTTATTTATTCCCGTGGAAGATAGAGCACTTTTATGACACTTTTTATTCACGACAAACAAGACAAATAAAGAAAATAAGAAAATACGGCGCTGTCGCGGTTCGAACCACAGACCCTGACCCCTCCATAACACCACCTTAGACCACTGTGCTACGTAGCCTGTCGACATAAGATTTTATAAATTGCATATTTGACGTAAATTTATTTCCATCTGGCTTCCCACTGCATAAGATATTCATACGTGTTTGTAAGACATTCATTAAACTTCTTTTCTATTGCATCTAATCTTGCGTTATTTTTTTCAATAACTTGTCTGTATTCTTCATCATCTCCAGCAGTGTTTGGGTCTTCACGTTTAAAATATTCATTGTTAACCAATTTTTTATCTACAAATTTTATTAGTGTTTGATTCACTTCGTTATGATAACGGTCATATTCTTTCAATACGTAAGTGAAGACAAAATGCGTCGTACCTTCAATCTTAAAGCTTAAAGAACTTTCAACACAGTTTTGAGGGTCTGTCAGTGCGTCAATGAGATAGTATTCGAAGTCAGTCAATAATCTTTTTAAAGTCATTTCATACAGGATAAAATTTAATGTTGTGAAGAAATAGTGTTTATCTCAAAAAAAATAAAGTTAGTTTTTTTTTTTTTTTTTTTTTATCCTGTATGTAAAGACAGATATGTCAACATTAGAGAACACAACAACTGCTATCGTTCATGAAGTCATAAATGAAGAATACGAATACATACAGTATAACAAACAATTGAGACTCATTCGTTCTGTCAAAGACGACATGTACCAAATGCAAAGTATTTTGACGGCTTGTTTTGCTCCAGATACTAAGCTTCCTAAAGACTGGTTTAGGAACCAAAGCACCATAGAACTATTAAGTGAAGCACAGCGAGACGTACTTTTTTCTGAAAACAGTGAAGAACAGCGAGTAGGTAAAAAATCCCAGTCGCCAAAACTCTATGAAAACCGTGAAAAATTGCCAAACGGTTTGAGAGGATATTATGTTCATAGACTTTTAGTAAATGCAGTTGCAATGTGGGCTTCACCACGTTATGCTTGGAATATTTACAAACTTCTTGACGAACTTCACAGACAAGAACGTGGAGAGATGGAAAAGAAACTTCAAGCAAAAGATGAAGTCATTGAATCCAAAGACAAAAGCATACAGAAAAGAATACCGCGTTCAGTACCAAAAGGAAAGGAAAAGAACTATAAGTATATGATTTATACTGAAGAGTTGGAGAATGAAGAAGACAGAGATATGGTTATGTTGCATTTAGTCAGAAGAAACAACAAAAGCTTTTACGACCTTGCTAAAATATATAAATCTGACAGAAACTGGTTCTATCGTGAAAACTTACCGATTTCAATGACACCGAATGAGCAAATAAAAGAAATTGTCAAAAATACTCTTCCTCAAACACACTATGACATCAAAGGTTGCACAATACTTACCTTCAAAGAAGACTTACCATTACTGAAGGAAAAAATAACAGAATATTTCGATAACTTCAAAGAGGAAGAATGAAGTCACGACAACATTAACGAAGAAGTCACGACAACATTAACGAAGAGAGAATGAGGTGAAAAAACAGGTGAAATCTCACCTCTTCACCAAAAATATATTTTTGGTTAAATAGCTTCAGGGTCAATTTCTTCAACCATTTCACTTCCTTCGTCAATGTCAATAGAAGCTTCTTCAACCTTTGGTAAGAACTTTTGTATAACATCTTTGTTCGTTATTGTCTTCAGAGATGAAGGATAATATTTCACAGATGTTTCACCCTTCTTATATTCTTTCTGTTCGGAAAGATTCATAGCAATACTGAAGAAGTCAATGTTGGAGTTCTTTATAACAGTATAATGAGTATCTTTGACATTCACGAAGAAACCCTTTTGTTTCAAAACTACTGCTAACTCTTGTGAAGTATAACGTTTGCGGTCAATGACAATAGCTAATGGTCTGACATACTGACCGAACTTAGATTCTTTCACAAACTTCTTGTTAAAGATAACATTAACGTTTGCAGAACCATTGAACTCATTCTTGATGGCAGTAGCGAGAGCATTGTATGAAAAGAACTTGCAATCTTGCATGTGTTTCATTAAAATAAAAATATTAAATTATTTTGAAAAATAACTTAAAAAAATGTAATCTAATTTTTCAAAAAATATTTTTTATCCGATAGAAAAGATGACAGAAAAATTAACTTTTTACATAGCGCCAGACCCTTCTTGCCCACATCCTTTTAAGCCACAATATATAGACATAGAACTAAATAGAGAAAGCGAAATTCCACAATATATATACATAGAACTAAATAGTGAAGGCGAAATTCTACAAACAGAAGAAAGCGAAATTCCACAAACATATAGAGACCTAGATAACGAAAATGGATATGCGCTATTCTGGTTAGATTGTCCTTATAAAATGTATGAAAAAAAGGCTTTATATGAAGAATATAGAAAATATTGTCATGAAAACGATATAAGACCAAGCTCTAGAGAAAAATTCTATGCTGGTATAAAACATCTTTTCGAAGTTCGGAATGGCAAATATATAAAGAAATAATTTTTCTAAGTTTATTTTTTCGAAAAAATATTTTTTTATTTCCTACTAAAGATGTATCGGAAGTTGTCTAAGTTAGAACACTCGGAAATAAAACAACTTCTTACAGAAGCTAATATAGATGTTGCAAAACATTACGCGACAAACAAAAAAGCACTCGCTGACTTCATTAAAGACTACAATGGTGCAATAAGTTATGATAGAATTCATGAGTTCATAAAGCCGCAACGCGGCGAGGACGAAGTCCATGCAAGAGCATTTCCTTTAAATGACATTGCTATTGACTTATATCATAGACGTTCAGTACCTCATGAAGTAAGAAGAGAAATGTTTGACATAACAAATGCGAACGTTGGTCATACTCGTAAAGCTCTTTCGCATGATGTTCGTCAAGAAATGTTTGACATAACAAATGCAAACGTTGGTGAAACAAGAAGAAGAGACGACACACTGAAACAACAGAGAAGAGAGATGTTTAAAAGTGCTATAGAACAAGTTCGCAAAGCTAACGATGTCATTCGTTCCATTGACGACAAACCAAAAGAAGGTGAGAGATGGTTAAAGAAAGATGAAGAGAATAGGAAGAGAAATGTGAAGTCAGGCAATAGACTCATTGACTTTAACATCGAAGCTTTAGATGAACCAAACAGAGAATATTTACACAAACATTTCGGTAAGGTTTTCATGAGACTCTTAGAGAAAATTAAAATAAACTCGCAACAAAGATGGATGGTATGTTATAAACTTGGTGGAAAGTATGAATGTTCTACGTTAAACCTCAATAATATTGGAACATTACTACATCAGCTCTTGAAGGAGAACTTTATATCAGAGATAGAAGCAAATGCTGCAGGTATTGTTGAAATGCACTATGACTTCTTCTTGACAAACATAAAGAATCTTACTGAAATAAAGATGTATGATTTAACAGAATATGAAGGCTTAACGATGTCAGATGTAAAGAAAGGCAAACCAAAAAAGAGACCATATAGAGATGAAAGCACACTGACAAATGACCAGAAAGCCATTTTGGAAGCTCTTAAGCAAACAGGAAACCCAGCACTTATAGAAAGCTTTTGGAAAGATAATGGTGAAAAGAAGTTTTATAAGAAGAGAAGCGGTCAGTTATGGAAGTATCTTTGCACATTACCTATAAATCTTGAACGCTACCAAATCTTCAATGAACTGAACAAAAGAACTGCAATACTTATGACAGAGGACAATTGTTTCGTTTATGCTTGCATTCAGGCTGGAGTAAATGAAGAAACTATTGACCACATGAGAGAAGTCATTCGTGTTAGAGACTTTCCTCAAAGTAAAGTACAAGAAATTTCTGACGCAACAGGTATAGCATTTAATGTTACCATTGGTTATTTCAATGACTCAAGACATAATGAAATAAAGAGATATATACCAAAAGAATGCGAAACTGTTAGAACTATTGACTTACTTCTTGTTGAAGACCACTACATGCTAAATGAAAGACTTCCAATGACAACATACTTCATTCGAAACTATAAAGAAATTCTCAAAGCTTGTGGTGGAATGAACATTGAGAAACAGATGAAGATTTATACAAAGAGAGAAGATAAATATGTAGTTCGTTATGATAGAACAACACCGTTATGGGATGTTATGAAAACATTGTGGGAGTGCAAATATTTCGAACCTATTTCTTATGGAGAACTTTTCACATATACTACTGACTTATATAAACAGAACCTTGCACCATTTAAAGATTTGACATATGCTCCAAAGTATTGTGTACAACTGAAGAAGAAAGCAGAGTCAAAAGAAGTAAATAAAGCTAAATGTAAATTCATTCCTGAGCACGTTTTCTTTGCTGACTTTGAGTGTAGTACGGATGGCTTTCATAAAGCTTTTAACATCTGTTATGACAGTGAAGATGGTTCAGTGAGTGAAAGCATTTGGGGTCAAAACTGTGCAACAGAATTTTTGGAAAGACTCCCTGACAAGAGTTTAATATATTTTCACAACCTCAGTTATGACATAAACTTCATCTTAAGACACATGACAGAAGTGAAAGGAACTCCCATCATTAAAGGTTCACGAACAATGCAAATAACTGGTTTATATAAAGGACGGGCAATTATTATAAAAGACTCTTACAGTGTTATAAATAAGAAGCTTAAACTATTTCCTGCTATGTTTAACTTACAAACAGGACCGAAAGAAGTATTTCCATATAACTACTACAGCAGTGTTTTGTTAGCAAATGACAACAGAACTGGTGTCATTTCTGAAGCATGTAAGTTTATCCGGGATGCAGATACATTTATGAAAAACATAGATTCCATCAAAGGTTGCAGAATAGATGAGAACCACTTCGACTTAGAAAAATATAGCACGTTTTACTGCAAACAAGATGTAAGAATTTTAAGAGAAGGTTTTGTAAAGTTCCGCAATGACTTATTGAAAGAGTTTGATTTAAACGTTTATGACTACGTTAGTATTTGTTCAATTGCTAACAAATTGTTTGAGAACAGAGTATACTTCCCGAATGGAAATCTTTATGACCTCTCAAATAAACCAAGAGAATTTATTTCGAGATGCATTCAAGGTGGAAGATGTATGTTGTCAGATAACATGAAACAAAAGAGCAAAAAGAAACTCATTGCTGACTTCGACACTGTTTCATTATATCCTTCAGCTATAGCAAGACTTTATACTTTAGAAGGTATTCCAAAAGTATTGAAGGAAGAAATGTTAAACACAGAGTATCTCATGAGACATTTATTCGATGATGACCAAAAGGAACCCATTGGTGAAAAGTTTATGTCTGGCTTCTTTGTTCTCATTAAGATAACAGAGATTGGTATACCCAGACACTTTCATTTAATAGTTTGCGACCCTGAACTAAATCCAGAACTTAACGTTCCAAGAAGTTCAAACACTTGCTGTCTCATGTATGTTGACCATATAACATTACAAGACCTCATAAAATATCAAGGTGTCAAATGTGAAGTGTTGCAAGGATACTATTACGATGGAAACAGAGATATGAGAATAAGAGATGAAGTAAAGAAGTTGTTTGAGTTAAGGTTAAAGTATAAGAAAGAAGAAAACCCCTTACAAGAAATTATAAAACTCATTCTGAACAGCATTTATGGCAAAACTATTCTATCTCCTATTGAGTCAAAAATAACCATAGTAGATGACAAAGATGCTATAAGATATGCTATAAGAAATTACAACCATATAGTGAAGTTCGAAGGTTTGGATGGTTCAGATAAAACTATTTTCAAGCTAACGAAAAGCATTTGCAGACACTTTAACTTCTGTCCACTTGGTGTTAATATTCTGTCTATGTCAAAACGTATTATGAATGAAGTATTCTGTACTGCAGAGGACATGGAATATCTTTTACCAGGATACCGACAGTATGCACTTATATAATGAAGACATCCCAAAGCTTGCAGCAGAGTTTAAGAAGAGATACGGTAGAGAACTTATAGGAAAGAACCTTGGTCAATTTCATAGCGACTTTGCAGAAATAACACCTGGAAAACAAAGTTTAGCTTATAAAAGTATTTTCTGTGGAAAGAAGACCTACATAGACTTACTCACGAATGATTTAAATGAAGTTGCATTTCACTGCAGAATGAAAGGCGTGAAGCAAGATGTTATTGCTTTAACCGCTAATGAAATGTTTCCTGAAGCTATACAATGCTATTACAATGAAGATAAGAACATTCACATACCTGTTGGAACATATGACAAAGACTCTGAGTTCAGTTTAATGAAACTTTACAAAGCACTTTATGATGGTCAAGAGATTGCATTCGACTTATGTAAGTCATGTCAACCTTGCTTTGCTGAAAAGTTCAACTTTTCAATAACGACTAAAACAAGCTTTATTCGTAAGTTGAAGTTCTGAGGTCATTTATTTTTGTCAGCAATGAGGTCATTTGTGATAAAAATAAGCCGCTAGCGGCATGGGCGAAGCCTATGTGGTCATTTACAATACAGCTATTGTAGAGTTTAACAATTGTGCTTCAATGTATAAACAATCTTTCCCATCTGGAGGTAAGAACACTGGGCACTTATGGTCATGAGTGGAGAACATGTCTATCCAAAACTCACGATTGAAGCCAGTAAGCTTGTAATACTTAGGATTTGACAGTGGTGAAGTTCTTGTATGACCAATGAACTCATTTTCAACTCCCTTACTTAAGTTTGAATATAATATAGCTTGCTTTCTATCCCAAATGCCAGGTGTTACAATCTTTGAAAATTCATTTTTCCTCGGAAGTATTGCATCATAATTGAAAACATTCTTGAAGTCTTCATTGGGTTCAGAGATTTGAAACCTTATACGTAATGGATTTTCTTTCTTTTTAGCGACTTCATTGAATGGTGAATATATAACAAACTGACAGTCATGAGTTCCATCTTCATTTTCATTAAATTCATAATGAAAGTCTATAAGTTGTGGCTGACTACCTTCTTCTTTCAGTTGTGCAAGAAACTCACGTAAAGGCTGTAAAGTTTGTACTTCAATATTGAACTTTTTCTCGAACATCTCATTAAATGAAATCATACATTGCAACAATGTTGTATCGTCTTTAAAGTATTTGTATATGTGAATGTTTTGGGCGCTTAAAGACTGTTCGTCATTTTCTATCTCGACTTGAAGTATAAAGTCAACCTTTCTGAAAGCACGTGTTATATACATAGATGTTATGCCAATGTACTTCTCTTCATTTATGTTCACAATCCAGTCTGTTGGAAACTTAAACGTTACTCTGTTCCCCTTTATTTTGACGTCAGGGTTTTCACTACTGAACGCAACAGATAAAGGTATTTGTCTATACATTTAGTTTGGATAAAAATAAACCATTTACTCTTTCTTTGCTTCAGCTTCCTTTGCTTTTTGTTCTTCCTTTGCTTTTGCTTCTTCTCTAGCTTTTTTCGCCAGCAAACGTGGGTTCTTCTGTCTTCCAGCAGCTAATGCAGCTAGTTGTTTTTCACTAAGTTTTCTCTTTGGTCTCTCTGGCTTTTGTTCTGGTTTTTGTTCCTTCAGTTCGGATAAAATTTGTTCACGAATTTCTTTCTTCAATGCTTCAACATCTATGACCCCTTGGGTCTTGTCCGTAGGATTTGACTGAGTCATTTGACTGTAGATAAAAAACTAAATTAAAACTTTAACCGATGTAAAATGAGCTTGTCAAAATCAGAACGAGAGTCTATTATATTAAATGACGCCAGAGGAATACAACATCCTTTCTATTATGTAAGTCAGAGTAAAGATGGTAAAATATATGTAAGAAAAAGAAAGGTTCCATTAGCGAATACAGAGAGCGACAACATTAAGGTGCATGGCACCGAGCGAAGCCCATATAAAACCTTCTGTACAAACTGAGCCACCAAAAGAACAAGAAGAAAAGAAGCCAGATGTACTTTCAATAACGAACCAAGAGCTTATTGCAAAGTTCGTGAATTTCATTGAAAAGCAAACCGAGTCAAAGAACCCTGACCCACCAGTGAAAGAAGTCGAGACAAAAGAGAATGTACAGTTCATTGAAAATGTCAAGAAACAACTTCCACCACGAATACCAAGAAGAAGAGTGAGAATAATGAAGTAAATAGATATTTTTATCTGAAGTAAATACATGCAGAACGAACAGTTAAACGAATTTACTCCAGCAGAGCATATTCATCAGATTCGCTCATATTTCGATATCATAGACAATGCAGTTCAAATTGGTGACACTAATAGAAAATATTCTGACGCAAAGATTCCATCACAACCTGGAACTGCTAAAGATAACACATGGGTAACATTCAATCTCTCACCTCCTGGTGAAAATATGTTGGACCTTTACAATACATTCATTACGTATAAAATGGAAGGTCAATTTATTGTAGATAAAGAAATTGGTTCAGGTTCCAATAAAACAAACCCACCAGGATTTTGGATTGGTTTCGATGACGCTTTCTATGCAGTTGCTGGATATCAAATCCTTGCAAATGGTCGTATCGTATATTCTCAAGACAACGCAAGAGAAGAAGCATATATAACTTCAAACTCACAAACTACCGAACAAATAAAGAAAGTCGATGTTTTTTCAAAGACTCGACATAAAGATGTATGGAGTCATTCGGGAACATGCAGAACAGGACAAATTGTTAGTGGTCCAATTACAGCAGGAAAATCATTTGATTTTAAGCTTCGTTTAAGAATTCCTGTTAGAAGATTCCTTCCATTAGAAGCTATTCGATTTATTCCAGCTTTTGCAGGAAACATTCAGCTTAAAGTAAAGTTCAGTAGCGACGCCTTACAATGCACATCTATATCTGTAAATGATATCATTGCTTTCAATCCAACTCTTAAAGTTGCATTTGCTTCAGATTCAAATCCACCGACAAATAAATTTGTTCCATGGAATGAACCATTCACTATGATAACGAAGGCAGTAGAAGCTAGTGGAACAGTTACTATTACAACTGTAACCCAGCAACTATTTCGAACAAAGATGGATTTTAATGAATGTTTTATTCATCCAAAGTCATTCTCTTTAGACCCTAACATTTATACAGAACTTGTAGAACATTATACAAACGCTTTATGTTTTCCTGTTAAAGTTATGGATTGGATTCCTATGGATGGTTCATTCTCAAAGAATACAGATAGTTCAAGTGCAACATTTACAGCAGCTTATACGCCTATTAATGTTAAAAGTATTTGGGCACTATTTAGAAAGAAAGACAACTATTATGTTAATTTTGAGAACCCTAAGTTTAAATATCTTCAGCTTTCCATGGGAGCTTATGGAAATATGCCTGCAGAACCTGAAAAATCATATGGACCTGTATTTTATGAAATGGTTGCGAACGCTTGCAATACAAACAATGATATGATGGATTTAATGAAGATGTTATGAGGTCATTGGTGGATGATGGTAGTGTGGAACATAAATGGGATAGCTATGACAACACACATTTCTTATGTGGTTTTCCAACAGAAGTGGACTTTTGCTTCCAGCAAGGTCAAACATCTACTGCTCCAATAACATACAAATTGTCTGTTAAAGGACCTATTGAACTAGCAACAGAAAATGTACCAAAGCCACTTATTGGATTTATGAGGGATTGTTGCTTTGCAATACGTGCAGTAAGGCATACCAATAATAAGACTTGACGACTATAACTTAGCACGGACGACAGTGAGGAATAAAGGATGAACGTTTATTTTTAAAGCTTATAAATGAGTTCTTCATCAAGCTCTCGTGAACCTTCACCATCTGTGAAACAAACTTTACCAAACGATTATGGAGCACCTATTGAATATTTCTTACGAGCTGCACAATGGCAAAGAGCAGTCTCACCAAGGTTAGGTGTTCCACCAGCTCCTGTCAAAAATAGCATTTGGTCAAGTCCTTATATAAGATATGGTCTCCCACTAGGTTTGCTAGCTACAGCAGGAGCAGTAATGATGTTGAAAAGAAAAACAAAGCAAATGTTATAAATAATACTGAAGTAGCTGAATTTGAACAAACTCCGACACCATCGCCAAAAACCTTCAATGACTCCTGAACCTATGGAAGTACAAACTCCTGTTCAAAAGTCAACTCCTAAACCGACTCCAACATTTAAACCAGAACCTACTCCTCAAATAAATCGTAAAACTCCTGCGTTTCCTTACTGAAAAAATAACGTTATTTTTATTTTATATTAAAATTTTTATTTGATTGAAATGACGACTAAAGTCACTGAAGCAATGAAACAAAAGTTTTTGGTAGAATACATTAAATCAGGAACTATTCCAGAAGGTTTTTACATTCATACTATGAAGGATGGTAGAGTTCAGTTTAGAAAGATAAAGCAACCATTAGATAGAGAAGGTATATTAAGGAAGATTAAACTTCATGAGGACAACATTGCTGAACTTAAGAAGAAGTTAGAAGAGTTGGAGAAAGGAAGAGAGTTATAAAGCAATGAATTCAAGGGTGAAAAAACAGGTGAAAAAAGAGGTGAGATCTCACCACTTCACCTAAATTTATTTTTGTGCTATGTTTTCATACGTGTGAGTGGTGATATCATTAATTTTTAAGTTTATTTTATTATTTAGCGAGAACGTTTATTTTTATAAATGACAGAACAAAAGCAACTCATTCGAATTCCACAGTATAACAAACATACATTTAAACATTTATTCTTCCTTCCTGAACATAACATGTTCTTTCAAATACATCCGAGACCAGTTGACTTTTCATTGACTGTGTATAAAGATAGAAATAGTTATATCATTAAACCATACGATGACGAAGGTAAGTTATGTAAATTGTACGTTAAGAAGTTAGAGAAAGTTTATGGCTTCAAGTATGACTACAATAGGGTTAACACTGATGATGAAATATTGATTTGAGGAAAATTTATGAGAACATTAGTGTAGTCGTTAGTGAGAACGATAGTGAGAACGTTTATTTTACATTAGTGAGTTCGTTAGTGAAGTGAAGTGGGTGGTGGTTTTGTAAATATTTAAGGTTAAGTTAGTGTTGTCGTTTGTGTTGTAAAATATACGTTAACGGTTTCGTAAAGTGTCAAATTCACAAGTATTGCGTACGGAGGAACGCAGTGCCTCCATACCCAAGATAACCATACTAACTTGCGGTGTGTTATTATTGTACTCCCAAATAAAGGCAGGAATAGCCTGAATGCTTTGGCAGCGCTCCAATGTCGGCCAGAATCTCTCAATCTTCCCATTTTGGTAGGGAGAATGAGAATCTGTATGCCGCCATTGGACGCCCAAAGATCAAGTAGATCTTGAAAGGCGCCCCTATTTTCTGAACCGTTGTCGGTCCAGAAACAATAAGGGGCGCCAAATTCAATGAAGGCGGAAGCCGCAACGTTCGCTGTCGTCGCTGCCAGCATATCTGGTATTTGTATACACGCTAGGACTTTGCGGCTAAAATCGTCGATTATGCCATAAATATACTGGCCACGAACACCCTAAAATAATGAACATCTGCGTGCCAGATAAGATTGGGTGAAAGCGCCCAATATCTTACTGCTGTTTCTGGCCCGGCATGCTCTAATCGCGTCTTGGTGAAATGATTTTCTTTGAAGTATCTGCGTACTTCTCTATAAGATACATCAATTTGTTGTAATTTCAAACGTTTCCATTGTTTTGTTTGACCACAGGGAAAGGCCCAGTGGTCATGTATCACAGCAAGAGCTTTGATTTGGTCGTAGGGATTGACCCTACGACCTTTCTTGCCTTTAGGCAATGGGATATTCTGTAAGCTAAATTGATTTTGTAAAAAAGATTTTGAAACATCTAAATATTTTAAATCATTTGATTGAAGGGTTGGGGCGATGGGAACATGGGTGCAAGCTTCTTCCCATGTCATTTTACCTTCTTCAATCTGATTGGAAATACCAATTAGGTAAATTCGATCGACATACCCTTTGTAAGGATTCATTTTAATGAAGTACGTTAACAATCAAAATATTCTATAAGTGTCTAGTATGGAATTCAAAAGAATAAAGAAAATGGTAACGTAAATAAACGTATTATGAAATAATTTATAATTAAAATGAAAAAAAGAAAAAATAATAAGTAAAGTGACTGGAAATGAAAATGAAAATCAGTGTACAGTTTTATTTTTTTCTCGCTGTGAAACGTATTCGGTCATTTTTTTAAAAATTAATTTTTTGTTAGAGATAAGAGCTAAAACTCGGTAAACAACTTCTTTATGTCTAGAAAATTCTATCTTGCCTTTTATTTTTTTCTCGCTGTGAAACGTATTCGGTCATTTTTTTAAAAATTAATTTTTTGTTAGAGATAAGAGCTAAAACTCGGTAAACAACTTCTTTATGTCTAGAAAATTCTATCTTGCCTTTTATTTTTTTCTCGCTGTGAAACGTATTCGGTCATTTTTTTAAAAATTAATTTTTTGTTAGAGATAAGAGCTAAAACTCGGTAAACAACTTCTTTATGTCTAGAAAATTCTATCTTGCCTTTTATTTTTTTCTCGCTGTGAAACGTATTCGGTCATTTTTTTAAAAATTAATTTTTTGTTAGAGATAAGAGCTAAAACTTTGCAGACAACTCCCCCATGTCTAGCAAATTTAACATTCGTCTCCCATTTTTATATATTTGGTTTAGAATGTTCGAAAATGCGTAATATGGTCATTAATATTAATTGAAAAGAACCTTGAATTAATTCAATCTGATCTCACAAAATATTTTAAATTACAAACTTTGTAGTTTGAATAGATAATTAGTATTAAACTCAAATAACTAGTTTATTTTTGAATAAAAATTATTTGAATTTATTCAATTTTGTGAATTTTCCTTCAAAAATCAAGTTTAAATATCTTATTTGCCATATAATTATAAATACAATGAAACATATTCGAAATTGAAAAGAATGACTTTTTCTGTTCTTTCAATCATTCAATTTGAATTTTGCAATATTGGATTTCTCATTAAATAGCTATTAAAAACAACAAGCAATTTAACTTACATTCAAATTTATTTGTGTTATATTCAATCTTCTCAAAACTTATAATTTTCGGCTATAGCATGATTATATGCTATATAATATAATAAACCTATAATAGTATCATTCTTTCAATTATTTGAAGAGAAAACCGAAAAAATATATTTTCGGTCTATAACAGTTATCGGTTCTTACGCTTTTGGAAGGAGGGATGGTATTTTTGGAGCATTTATATTACATTGGTACTAAGGCTTTTGGAAAATTTACAAAATAAATTTAATATTTTGTAAATGTTATCGGTTCTTACGCTTTTGGAAGGAGGGATGGTATTTTTGGAGCATTTATATTACATTGGTACTAAGGCTTTTGGAAAATTTACAAAATAAATTTAATATTTTGTAAATGTTATCGGTTCTTACGCTTTTGGAAGGAGGGATGGTATTTTTGGAGCATTTATATTACATTGGTACTAAGGCTTTTGGAAAATTTACAAAATAAATTTAATATTTTGTAAATGTTATCGGTTCTTACGCTTTTGGAAGGAGGGATGGTATTTTTGGAGCATTTATATTACATTGGTACTAAGGCTTTTGGAAAATTTACAAAATAAATTTAATATTTTGTAAATGTTATCGGTTCTTACGCTTCCTCTCTTCATCAAGATGCTTCCTCACTCCATCATGCATCCATCATGCAGCTTCCTCTCTTGATCAAGATGCTTCCTCTCTTGATCAAGATGCTTCCTCTCTTCAACAAAGTGATTCCTCTCTTCATCAAGATGCTTCCTCACTCCATCATGCATCCATCATGCAGCTTCCTCTCTTGATCAAGATGCTTCCTCTCTTGATCAAGATGCTTCCTCTCTTGATCAAGGTGCTTCCTCTCTTCATCAAAGTGCTTCCTCTCTTCTTCAAAGTACTTCCTCTCTTGATCAAGGTGCTTCCTCTCTTCTTCAAAGTACTTCCTCTCTTGCTCAAGATGCAGCTTCCTCTCTTCATCAAGATGCTTCCTCTCTTCTTCAAAGTACTTCCTCTCTTGATCAAGATGCTTCCTCTCTTCATCAAAGTGCTTCCTCTCTTCTTCAAAGTACTTCCTCTCTTGATCAAGGTGCTTCCTCTCTTGATCAAGGTGCTTCCTCTCTTCTTCAAAGTACTTCCTCTCTTGATCAAAGTACTTCCTCTCTTGCTCAAGATGCAGCTTCCTCTCTTCATCAAGATGCTTCCTCTCTTCTTCAAAGTACTTCCTCTCTTGATCAAGATGCTTCCTCTCTTCATCAAGATGCTTCCTCTCTTCTTCAAAGTACTTCCTCTCTTGATCAAAGTACTTCCTCTCTTGCTCAAGATGCAGCTTCCTCTCTTCATCAAGATGCTTCCTCTCTTCTTCAAAGTACTTCCTCTCTTGATCAAGATGCTTCCTCTCTTGATCAAGATGCTTCCTCTCTTCAACAAAGTGATTCCTCTCTTCATCAAGATGCTTCCTCACTCCATCATGCATCCATCATGCAGCTTCCTCTCTTGATCAAGATGCTTCCTCTCTTGATCAAGATGCTTCCTCTCTTGATCAAGGTGCTTCCTCTCTTCATCAAAGTGCTTCCTCTCTTGATCAAGGTGCTTCCTCTCTTCTTCAAAGTACTTCCTCTCTTGATCAAAGTACTTCCTCTCTTGCTCAAGATGCAGCTTCCTCTCTTCATCAAGATGCTTCCTCTCTTCTTCAAAGTACTTCCTCTCTTGATCAAGATGCTTCCTCTCTTCATCAAGATGCTTCCTCTCTTCTTCAAAGTACTTCCTCTCTTCATCAAGATGCTTCCTCTCTTCATCAAGATGCTTCCTCTCTTCTTCAAAGTACTTCCTCTCTTCTTCAAAGTACTTCCTCTCTTGATCAAGGTGCTTCCTCTCTTCTTCAAAGTGCTTCCTCTCTTGCTCAAGATGCAGCTTCCTCTCTTGATCAAGGTGCTTCCTCTCTTCATCATGCAGCTTCCTCTCTTCAACAAAGTACTTCCTCTCTTGATCAAGATGCTTCCTCTCTTCAACAAAGCACTTCCTCTCTTGATCAAGATGCTTCCTCTCTTCTTCAAAGTGCTTCCTCTCTTGCTCAAGATGCAGCTTCCTCTCTTGATCAAGGTGCTTCCTCTCTTCATCAAGATGCTTCCTCTCTTCTTCAAAGTACTTCCTCTCTTGATCAAGATGCTTCCTCTCTAAATCAAAGTGCTTCCTCTCTTCTTCAAAGTACTTCCTCTCTTGATCAAGGTGCTTCCTCTCTTCATCAAGATGCTTCCTCACTCCATTATGCAGCTGCTTCTTTTCTTCATCAATTCCTCTTCACCCTGGAGCTCCTCAGCTTTATATCATTTTAATTGGATTTTTTGAAATCCACCTGCAGTAGGATAAAGGAGATGTAACTCACGACTAAGAACCTGGCCATATGCTCCATTCCAGGCCAAAACAGATTGCATAGCCACAAACAGATTGAAATACCAATCCTGTTGCTGCATGGGGCGTCCATATTCCATTTGGAAGACTTGCATCATCACATTTGGATCTGTAAGGACTTTGTCGTTGACAAAATTGGGCCTTGCAGGAGGAACTCCATTTGCTACAATGTATCTGGAAGCAAGAGGTTTGTTCATATCCAATGGATAGATTCCTGTTGCTTTAAAAGCATTTTCGATGTTTGTAGCTGTGCAAGACACACTACATGCATCAAGGAAGCTGCGAACCATGATATAGCGCAGTTATCTGGCGTTCCATACATAATTGATCACCATATGCCCTTGCTGATCGTACCGGATAGTCGCCATATCAAACAACTTCTTGAATTGGGCCTTCAAGGGAGAAAAAATCCCAACATCAAGAGGTTGTAAGATATGAGATGTATGGCCTGGGAGAACAAGAAGCTCGATATTGAAGGCGCTCAAGAGGCGAACGGCCAAGAAAGAGAGCCTGGATGGATGACCATCTACAATTAGGAGAAAAGGTACCTGGGCATCAAACACATTCATTTGAGACCTTTTCTCCTGTACTTTGCAGATGAACATGATACAGTATACCATAAAAAGGTATTTGTTCATCCATCCACTCTCGGAGCGAACAAAAAAGGCGTCCAGATCTTCCAATTCCGCATCAAGGGTCTTCTTTTGTGGAAGTATCACCATTGGCTTCATAGTTGTACCATCTGCAAAGATGGTACAGACACCTGTAAGATGTGGAAGCTGAGACTTTTCAGCGCGAACTGGGCGATTCCGGCCAGCAGTAAGAACTTTATAGCGACGTTTGGAATAGAGCATTGTCTCGTCCATATTCGCAATAAACTTCTTCCTGCGGGCAAAGTATCTATGCTTGGAGAGGAAAAATTGGCGAATATGGTTTGCGTCACAGGTAGAGCGTCGGAGCATATCAATAGTTTGGGAGCTCACAATCCGAATTGACAATCTTGTGGCGATATGATTAAGCCAGCCACGGGATGGCGATGGGCAGTAATCATCGAGCTTCGCTAGAAGATGCGGGCATCTTGCAGTGATTAGTACCCGCGCCGCAAATTTTAATCTCCTATTTTGTAATTCCGTACAGACAGCAATGGCCATTGATGTTGTAATACAGTTCAAGTCGTCTGCCATCTCTTGAACAAGTTTTTTGAACTGCATTTCATCTGGTAGTGACAAAAGGGTCATACCACCCCCTGACTGACCTTTTGTCCATGAACGACAAGTAGCAGTGCGCATGATTGCGCGTGCTACTGTCGTCTTTGAAATTGAGTAAACATTCCGTATTTGTTGATAAGACTCGCCATTTACTCTTCGATAGAGTAAATCGAGTTGCATCTGGGTCAATAGCCCAAGATTTTTATAGTTTTCTAATTCTGCAAACTCGGGAATTCGTGTTCTTGGTTGCATTTTTTTAAAACGAGAACTTCACAAATTTGGTTCATGGCCATAAAAACTCATTCAATTTTTCTGAGATTTTTTTTCTTCACTCACTCAAAACGCAGAGGACCATTCTTCTCAAAATTGAATTATTTTCTCAAATATTGAGTGAGTAAAATGGGCACGTTGTGTAAATTGATTCAAAATTTTTGGCAAACCCAAATTTTAGCTAAAAGTGACAGGAAAAAAAAACGTTTAGTATTAAAAAAAAAGACCGATGAGAGCTTCATTCGAAATATAGAGGGAACTGAGAATGCGCAACCATTCTCAGGGAATATTGGATGCTATTCCCGTTCCCTCTGTATGGAAAATTGAGGTTTTCAAAGGGAGTTAAATAATATATATCAAATTTATACTAATTTACTTCAAAATACAAAAGTATTTGACAGCTAAAATTAGTTACTTTAGCAAGCCTATCAATACCCTTTTACGATTATTGCTACTTTTTCGAAATAAAAGTAAAAACAAATTTATACTAATTTACTTCAAAATACAAAAGTATTTGACAGCTAAAATTAGTTACTTTAGCAAGCCTATCAATACCCTTTTACGATTATTGCTACTTTTTCGAAATAAAAGTAAAAACAAATTTATACTAATTTACTTCAAAATACAAAAGTATTTGACAGCTAAAATTAGTTACTTTAGCAAGCCTATCAATACCCTTTTACGATTATTGCTACTTTTTCGAAATAAAAGTAAAAACAAATTTATACTAATTTACTTCAAAATACAAAAGTATTTGACAGCTAAAATTAGTTACTTTAGCAAGCCTATCAATACCCTTTTACGATTATTGCTACTTTTTCGAAATAAAATAAATTTATTATCAAAAACCTTTTTTTCTTAGTAAAAATAAAAATGTTATTTTATATCAAGTTTTTATTCATAAATTTTTATAATGTTGTATAAATTTGAAGGTGGAAATCTGTAATAATTTTATCTTGAAAAGACTTGGCATTCTCAACAATGAATTGAGGGGTATTGCATCCAAATTCTGTAATTTGCGTGAGAATACTAAGCTTGATTTCCATTGGGATACTTAATTTCGAAAAATACTGGGTCATTCGTTTTTGAACCTTTGCTGCCTTGACAACTTTATCAAGTAGGTCATCTAAACCCAATTGAAGCGTATTTAAGTTTGCTGATGAGTTAACTATTAACGATTTAATTTTATCAGTGAGCATTATACATTTTTCTGTATCCAGTCTGATTGTAGACTTTTTTGGCTTTTTTTCAGATGGCAACGGATTTGGAATTTTGTCTCTGAGCCTTATATCTTGAGAAATTCTGTAATAAAATGAAGGAACGATAAAATCGATTAATTTCATCACAAATCGATCAAATCTCATGAAAATTGTTCCGCCAAAGTAGTAATATTTAATTTTTTTGTTAATCGATTCTGAAATGTTATTTGTGAGAGCTAAATTTTCATCTCTTTCAGCGGCTGTCCATCTTTCTTGGTTTGATATCCATTGATTTTGTATGTATTTTGAAAATTCTGGGAATTTTTCGGCTATTTCCAGAATTTTTTTGAACGTTGGTTCAATCCATTCTTTCTTGCCATTTCTGCCGTATGCAAGATAGTTCATTTTTGTATCTAATATCAATTTGTCTGAACTCTCAAATGCATAATCTTTCAAATTTTTTCTGAACGCCCTCATTACATGAACTGCACACCAATGAAGGATAACTTCTGGAAAAGAGTTGATAATCGCATTTTCGATTTCTTGTGCACAATCTGACATAAAATATTTTGGTTTTACTTTTGCCCAGTTAAAAAATGCCTTGAGACAGAATGCAATATTTTCTGAAGTGTTTGGATAAACGACAAATTGAAAAATTGGGAATGCATGTGTATTTGGAAATTTGGCTGATATCATGTAAAACAACATTTTAAATTCAAGTAATGAATGGGTTGCATCAATAAAATGCTCTTTCACAATTTTGATTATGTCCAGAAATTTGAAAGAAGCATAATAAAAGATTAATTTCTTTGGTTTGTTGTAATTATCGACATCGAAATAAATTAAATCTTTTGGTGACTCTTGTTCTTTGATACCCTTAAATAATTGAGTTGACTTGAATTGATTATCATCGTACTTTTGAATACCTTTGATCTTTTTATTTCCTTTTTCCTGAATTGTTTTCATTTGATCTGAAGATGCATTCAAAAAAGATGGCCTGTTAAGTGGATCATCCAGATCAAGTTTTTTGTCGCATTCAATTTGAGCCATTTTCGGATCACCCCCCCTGTTTTATAAAATTAATAAGTACCCGACGATAGCATTGTGATAATGTGTGGTATTTCTTTGTCTCATCTTTGATTTGCTTGTGATTATGTGTTCCATTATATTCTGTTAGGATATATTCTTCATCATCCTTTAGAAATGAGATACATGCTTCACATTTATCTGCACTGCACCTGAATTTTAATTTTTTTTCCCCTAAATTTGGATTTTTTTTAATTGATATGGACAACCTGCATGGCATTCGTTATCAATGACAGCTTTCATAGCATCTATATAAGATAGCCTTTCTTTAAGTTCGCATGGTGCATCGATATGCATCAAAAAAATGAAATGAAATTTCAATATCAAAAAAAGCACAAAATTTGAAAAAATTCACAAATCTCGGTTTCTGAAAGAAAATGGCCTCTTAAACTTTGTGCATATATTCATCTATAAGACACATTGTATCCATATATTATTTAGCCAACACAACTTATCTGGTATCGAGAAAATTCAAAAAAAGCACAAAATTTGAAAATTGCTCGGTTCTACATTCAAAATAAATTTCATTAATTTTTACGTACATATTAAGGTACTTATCTTCTACATATATAATCTTCATTAGATATATACATGATAAATAAAATTCATAAAACATTAAAAATCAAAAAATTAGATGAACCTTGGCAATTAAACTTTATTAAATAATAGTTGTTTATAAATAATATTATATTATATTATCATTTAATATTATTTTGATAATGAAGATTTTATTTTGCAATAATATACTAATTTACTTCAAAATACAAAAGTATTTGACAGCTAAAATTAGTTACTTTAGCAAGCCTATCAATACCCTTTTACGATTATTGCTACTTTTTCGAAATAAAAGTAAAAACAAATTTATACTAATTTACTTCAAAATACAAAAGTATTTGACAGCTAAAATTAGTTACTTTAGCAAGCCTATCAATACCCTTTTACGATTATTGCTACTTTTTCGAAATAAAAGTAAAAACAAATTTATACTAATTTACTTCAAAATACAAAAGTATTTGGCAGCTAGAATTAGTTACTTTAGCAAGCCTATCAATACCCTTTTACGATTATTGCTACTTTTTCGAAATAAAATAAATTTATTATCAAAAACCTTTTTTTTCTTAGTAAAAATAAACGAAATTTTTTACCTTATGAACTTTTGATGGAAATATGCAAATTTAAAATAATAAAGAAAGCCGCGAGCGAAGCGATCGGCTTAGTTCGAAGATTTTGATTCAAATCTTTGCTGATCTGTAATTCGCGGAAGCCGCGAGCGAATCGAGCGGCTTAGGTCTAAAATTTTGATTCAAATCTTTGCTTATATTCCTTAAATTCTTTATGAAACTCGCAACAGTTCCATAAAAAATTTTAAATTCTAAACTGTCGAAATTACCGATCGGTAATCACACCCTTCACGGGTGTGTCACTTTTTACAAGTGCGTCACTTTTAGCTAAAATTACCCCTACTCAAAATTTTTTATTGGTACACGACCTTTGAAATTGGTCTCGGGCTATTCAACCTACGGTAAACACTTTTTCCTCATTTTGTTTGAAAATTTATCAGAAATGAAAATTCAATGAAATAAATATTTTTTTTTCAAAAATGAATCGTTCTGCTGCTGTACCTTTTACTATTGTTAGCAACAATCATGGCTACGTTCAAGTATATAAACGCGTAGATATGATCGGAGCAGGCGGGTTCGGTAAAGTGTTTAAAGTCGTCGAACAAAAAACGCAACAAACATATGCTTTGAAAGTTATTCCTAACGACAAGTTTACAACGAATGCCGAAAGAGAAGCTCTTCAGAATGAAATAAGTCTCCAGAAATCATGCAATCATCCCAATATTGTGAAAATTATTCATACGTTCGCTGATTCACTGAACCAATATATTGTTTTGGAGTACTGTCCTGGTGGATCGATGGAAGCTAAGTATAAAACCGAAGGGAGGTTCACACCGGAAAAGGTGGCCGAATTTTTAAAAGATGCTCTTTCAGCTCTCTGCTATATCCATGCAAAAGGAATTGTGCACCGTGATATCAAATTATCAAACTTCCTGATAGGAGAAGATGGCCACGTAAAACTTTGCGATTTCGGTTTTGCAATAAAAGACAACCCAAACATCAAAACTTCCGTTAGTGGCACCCCATCTTATATTGCCCCAGAGTTAATCTTTAAGGGAACAGACGGAATTAGTCCAAAAATCGATATTTGGGCGATTGGAATATGCGTTTTTACTCTTTTAAACGGGTATCCACCATTTGAAGCGTCATCCGCAAAGATGTCATTCGAGAGAATCAAAAACGGTACATACAGATTTAATATCGCTGCAAACGTTTCTTATTTCGCCAAAGAATTTATTCAAAAAGCTCTGACGCGTGATCCGGAAGAAAGACCTACAGCCGAAGAATTACTTCACCACCAATTACTAATGAAACAAGCGACTACTCCTGCCATAAAAATGTCGAAATCTTTCAGTACAATTCCGCAAATGAATACAAAGAATCTGGATCACTCCCCGATAGCCCCAATATCACCTCTAGCAGATCCAGAACCTCAGCAACTCATCGAACCAACAGAAAGCCCATCAGATTCAGTAAATTCGGACTACAGATTGCCTCCGAAACATTCTGTATGCAGATTTTGGGATTTGAGCGATAAATACGGTCTCGGCTATTTGCTACAGGATGGATGCGTAGGAGCTGTATTCAATGACTACACTAGAATGATATCTGATCCACATAGAACTTTCATTCAATATTATGATTCGCCGCATACTGTTAATTTTCAAATCGTTGATGCCAAAACACCTAGCGATGATGTATCAAAGAAGCTTATCATACTTTCAAAGTTCAGCGACGCTCTTAGAAAAGGCAATGATTTATATAAGATTCCAGCATTGAAATACGACAGAAACTCCGCATTGAAATACGTCAGACATTGGTCCCGCGAGGATAAAAGAGTACTATTTAGGTTTGACAATGGCGATATTCAAGTCAACTTCGAAGACTCCATAAAACTCTTCATTTTCTGGTCCGACCAGAAGCTTATACTCTCTAACAGTTTGAAACAAGAGGGTAAATGCATTGGCGTAAACCAGGTTTCGGATAATGGAAATGAAGAAGAGAAAAAGAGACTTGCGATCGCTAAAAGGATGTTAAAGACACCTGTAGAGAAGAGTCCTCATATGAGCCAATAGATTATATTGATATATTTAATTGTTTTATATAAATTAAATTTCCATGTTATGTTGATTCATTCTTTAGTTAATTATATATTATTTTTTCACTCAAAATTAAGGAAGTCAGTTTTCTAAGGTTTGCTGTAAAATTTGTAATAAAAATGAAGGAGACAAATTAAATAAACAACAAAAATATTTATACAAACAAATAAAATAAGATAAGTAGTAGCGAATCTAGAAGGCTTCGTCTCCATTTTCGTCATCGTAGGCATTTATTAATTCATAAGCGGGTTTCACAGAAGGAAAGTTAGAAATTAGGGCATTATCTAAGTCAAACTTGTAATCTATACTAGAAGCTATATCGAATTGTGTAATAATATGCGGAGGTTTATCAGATCTATTGGCTAATTTGAGAATAAGCTGATCCTTGGATTGTTTTATGGAAAAATTTGCTTGGAAGACTATAAATGGAAGCTGTATATAAACTTGAGGTCGAGGTATTGATCGATTTCGTACAATTAATGCGTTAATATATGACAGATATCGAAGTTTATACTTGAGTTTTTCAATTTTATCTTTAACTAATAAGGTTTTCGTAAGATCATTTACTTTTGTCTGTTGAACTCTCATATTGTTTGAATAACCAACCCATGTGATAGTAGTTCCTGTTTTGGTAATAATATCTGCAGCTGCAAGTACGCCAATGACGTCATAAACACGGCGTTTCATAGATGTTTGTTGAGATGGTCCTTGGATAGGAGAAATCATCATCGCAGTTAAGTCAGACGCATTCATTGTTCCGGCTGCCTTTAATTTATCTGCAATAACTGCTGAAATTGTTTTTAAACTCCCATCTTGGGTCATCAATAATTTTTAGTTTTGACAAAACAATTTTCCAAAATTTTTATGCAATATCTCATCATTTGAAACATCAAACACCTTTAACATACTAGATTACAACCTGCGTAATTTGCTTTCTAAATATAACTCAGAATACCAAAGAGTCAGAGAATTTGATAAACTGAAACTCATATCAGAATCAAAGTCTTACAACTTTAATATTCAAATACTCATCTACATATGATAAAGAGGTTATTTGTCATACTATTTATATCATAATCTATATTTCTGATCCAGAAATTGTTGATTCTCTTTCTAGATTCAAAAATTTTATCGGTGTGCAGCACCGATAATTGACGAAAATGTAAAAAATTTGAGCGTTAAAACAATGACGAGTAATATTCCCGAAAATCTGCTTCCCTACGCAGAAATACAAAGGGCATTGACAGAGCTTACTCCAGATACAGTCGAAAGCGTCTATGATTTGATATTAAAATCACCTCTTACCAAAGAAAAAACCTACATTAATTTCATTGTCAATGAATTAATTACAATATTTCCTTTAAAGCATAAGAGATGGGATATGTATATCACATTAACGCAAAAATTAAGTAAATGCAATACACAACCCTTTAATACATTCAAAACAATATTAATGCAAGAATTATTTGCAACAAGAGACGAATGGGAAATCCACAACAAATCTCCAATATTAAAATACGCTCGTCTATGCTTAAAAGCCAAAATTTACACAATTAACGAAGTAATTAATTATTTAATCAAATTACCAACAACAGCACCATCACAATACTTCCTTAGCGTTTGTTTCTTTGCTCCAGAGACATTTAAAGCAAATCAAGGTATATTTACAACTTTCAAACAGATTATTCAAAAAATGGTCGTATCAGAAGACCAAACAGCAACAGTCACACAAGTTCCAGGTGGTGGAGGTCCATTATACCGTATCAAAGACTCAGTAGTTCAAGAATACGTAAATTGCTTTGATATTCTCTGCGAAAACGACTTCCAAAAGCTCATTCCTTTAATAGATACAGGCTGCGAATACAACTCAGTAGAATTAGATATCTACAACGATGATGTCGAAAATATGTCATCAAAAATGGGAAAAACATACAATACCAATCGAAAAGTCAGTCCAAATCCTTTCCATCCAGCCATGTTCCTTCAATGGCGTCCAACGTTATTAGAAATGGCCGCTTTTTACGGTTCGCCGAAATCATTTGACTATTTACTCAAGAGAAATGCGAGAACATCATTCATTGCCATGATGGCAGTCGCAGGTGGCTTCGAATCCATCCTCAAACGCGTCGAAGAGCTCAAAGAACCGTTCGAAGCCTGCCTAAGAATTGCGGCCGCATTCAGAGACATCAAGACGATAGAATGGCTCATTCAAAATCACTTTTCAGAGCTAAAGTACGATAAAGAAATAAATTATGTTCTTGCACGTGCAGCGTTTACTAACTATCTCCCAATGCTTGATTTCTGTATCAACAAAGGCGTTGATATTAATTTTAGTGATGAAAATGGAGAAACAGCACTTCACTTGGCCGTGAAAATGGAAAATAAAGAAGCTTTGTTGTTCCTTATAAGTAGGCCACACTTGCAGTTCAGAAAGAAGAATGTTTATGGATTGAATCCACATTCTATGACGAAAAACAAAGAAATTTTGGATATTTTGAATGGTGCGGAAGAAAAAAGAGCTCAGGAGAAAGAAAAACAGAAGAAAGCTAAGCGAATTTAACTATGTATGTGATTTATTTTGAATAAAAATGTAAATTATAAAATTATCTCAGAAAAATTATTCCAACTTTAGGAAAAATCATCAATTTCACCAATTTAATGCAGCTCACATATTAATTTCTTTTGAACTCCAAGCAGAAATCTTTAATTTCTTGATTTTTTATAATATATTTACTAAAAAGACCATTTTGTTTCTTGGGATCAGCTTTTAATCATGTTATAATACCATATAATGATCTTATTTAATACAATTCATTAAGGCAATTTTCATAGAATTTTCCATATAACTAGATAATTTATACTAACATTTAAATTATGCGCATTCTCTACCTTGAAATAACAAAGGTTTTTTATCGCAGTTTTGAAAAATTGAGAAGTTTATTTTCAACCTTCTATCAAAAAATTGGAATCCGAAACCTTACGAAATAAGGCTTCATATTTTTTTCTCCATCCTAATTCATGATAGGATTTATTATATTTTTTTAGTTGACGATATCTTTTGCCAAATCTGACAGGCAAAACAGTTGAATTCAAATCAAAATACACTAAATTATAATATATAAGTTGAATACTTCTTAATTTAAGACAATTTTGTTTTGAATATAATTTGATATCTGTCATAATCATTTTTTAAAAATGCTTGCCCTCACAGCTTGCATTAGAATCAATGACCGTATTAGGCCATTTAGATATCAGCACAACGTAGAGGATGATGACAACTGGAAGAAGACATTCCACACAAAGTATGGCGATTTCGAACTTGACTTCGAATATAACGATTATGAAGAGGATGATGATAACTGGAAGAAGACATTCCATACAAAGTATGGCGATTTCGAACTTGACTTCGAGTTGAACGACGAAGAGGATGATGATAACTGGAAGAAGACATTCCATACAAAGTATGGTGACTTCGAACTTGATTTTGAATTAAATGATGAAGATGAAGACAACTGGCAGAAGATTTTCCACACAAAGTATGGTGACTTCGAGCTTGATTTCGATTACAATGAAGATGAAGACGAAGACAACTGGCAGAAGATTTTCCATACAAAATATGGTGACTTCGAGCTTGATTTCGATTACAATGAAGACAAATCTGTTGATGATGATAACCTCAAGATTGGTCTCTACTACAAGCTTCCAGGATCATGGGGTAAGATTGGCTTCTCATATGAACTCAACGAAGAGGAATATGATGACGATGACAACCTTAAATTAGGTCTCTACTACAAGCTTCCAGGATCATGGGGCAAGGTCGGCCTCTCATACGAACGTAATGAGGAAGAAGAGCTTGATGATGACAACTTAAAGCTTGGCATCTACTATCACCTTCCAATCTCATTAGGAAAGATCGGCATCTCATACGAACTCAACGAAGAGGAATATGATAACGATGACAACCTTAAATTAGGTCTCTACTATAAGCTTCCAGGATCATGGGGCAAGATTGGTCTCTCATACGAACGTAATGAGGAAGAAGAATATGATGATGATAACCTCAAAATCGGAGCTTACTACCACCTTCCAAAGTCATGGGGAAAGATCGGCATCTCATATGAACGCAATGATTACGAGTATGATGATGACAACCTCATGGAACGCAAACCATGGATTATCCGTCCATATCAACCAAAGATGTGAAGAATGTTTAAAAACATTTTCTTCATTAATCATTTCATTCTTTTTATAATTGAGATTTGCGATATTTATCTAATACTAATAGATGCATCAAAATATTCTTTTAAGCAGTAGAATTGCTCCATATCCTTGAAATAAATAGATTTATAGTAGCAATATAACAATAGTTTATGAATTTACACCTGATTTTTAAGTTAAGTAATTTGTATGAAGGATCATTAAAATTGATATATAAGCATTCATTATAAAGCTTGTACTCATTGATCTTATGAAAATTTATCTCTGAGTTATTGAGCAACAACTCATTGGCTTGGAAAAATCATTACGAAATAGTTTGAATTGAACCCGAAACTCATTCCATGTATCGGCCGTCAATATCATCTGAATCTGTTTTATAAGCTATGTATACATGCGTGAGCATAACGATCTTTTAAGAATGTTTTGACTATGAATCAAATTTTCATCACATGACATATTCATTTTTAGAATATTGATTGATTCTTATTGCTTTCTTGAATCCAATATAGTTTAAAAGAGGATGAAGGTAAATTGTTAATTTTTTTTTGCCAATTTTCGAAATTCTTTCTAGAATTGTTGATTTAAAATAGTTATAGGGATTAAAATACACATGAACAACAAATATATTTTACAAATAGACAAACAATAACAAAGAAAATATTTTTTTTATGATTCATACTCAAGAGTATATTTTAGGGAATCTGTCGAATCATAAGAACTTCCATATGAAAATAGATATGATGACAAGTTCGAAACATAATTATTCCAGCAACTTTGGATTTCAAATCTTTCTATTGCTGAATAAGGTTCAACTGACTTATAAAATGAAAGACTTCGGTTAATATTTTGCTTTTCGGTAATCGAGAGGCCTTTCGTATATTCATTTATTTTAGAATTCAGATCTTCTGAAACTGTGAATCGTTTGTTTGAAAAATCACGTAGCTTAGAAGATTTCACGCATATTAATAGCGATAAGAGTTGAGTTTCTGATGAAATAGGGTATAACTTTGAGGATTGCAAAATTTTAACCATAAATTCATAAGGAAACCTTTCTTTCTTGTATGCGATACGGAAAAGTGGGAAAATAGGAGCAATTGCTAAACTATATGGATTGGTTTGTGCGATAATTTCGCTATCATTGACTAATTTATCTAATTGATCAACTAGAAAGTAATATGGCACCACAACACTAAGCAACACAGGAAACCCAAATTTTGTTGCTAAATTATAAATGCATTCTACATTTTCATCATTAATAAGTAAACTTTCTCCATTTATATAGTTTGAAAATGCTAAATACGAACTATAATCTGCAAAAATAGTATCTTTAAGGTTAATTATGTCTATGTTTGGTTTCGAATCTAAATATTTTTTAAATCGGGGCGAAAGTTTAGCAAGAACGGATCTTTTACATGAAAATTCATAATGAGAAGTCTTAATTGTAACTGAGCTAAAGTTTTCATCTGGAATATATCCATGGGGATGCACTCTAATCCTCAAATTTATACTTTTCCGAATCTCCATAGATTTGGTAGTCACTTTTTTGATGATGAATCAATTTTTGTCAATTCACATCAGAAGAATCTAAATTTGTTGGATCACAATATAAACCTTCCTCCAAGCAGTGATTGAAGGATCAATGATCTGAAGCTTTAAAAGAAAGCTCTGACATTTAGATGAATCAGCTGTGGGTAACAAAGCCAAAAATCAATTCAAAAAATTAGACAGATGGATTGTATGATTAAAGTTTATTATAGTTTATAGTTTTTGGAATAATTTTAACAAATATCACGTGTAATTTCAATAATATTTTGTGCTTAATCATAATTTTCTAATTTTTATACATGACAATGCTGAAGTCCTACATTTGAGGGCAAGATTATCTTTTGAAACCAAACTTTTTGAAACAAAAATTATCATTATATAACACAGAAATTAAACAACTCTTGGAGTGGGGATCGATCAAATGATATGCTATCCAATCATTTTCCATAAATGACACTTTTCTTTCAAAAAAACCGGATAAAACTATTCTTTATAAAATACGCATTTTTGGATGAAAAAGCATATGTACGTAACAACTAATATAACGATAGTTTAATATTATACAATATTTAAATCAAACAAGTTTAATTATAAGGATATTTCTCAAATTTGTAATCAATGAAGCTAATATTAGGTTGTGGAGGCGGGAAGTTTCCATTCCGAATATAGAAAACAGTAACATCAAGTCCATTCATGAATTTTGTTTCATTTACAGATTCTTTTTTCTTGTGATGATAGAAATTAAAGTTAAAAACAACAACTAACTTCACATCCATAGCAGGCATCATTCCATAATTGGAAAGGTCCCAGAATTCAGTGTTGACAATGTAAATTATGGTTTTTGCAGCCATAAAAATGCATTTGAACACGGTACTACCATTGGCCATAACAACGGCCTTGAAAGTCGAATATAACTTAGCGTAATTTTTCAAACTTGACGTCTTATCTTTCATATACTCCCAATGAATGTCCGGATACTTGACAAGAGCTAATTTGTACAACTCCTTCATATTCTGAATAATTCTCTTATTGAATCTGTTGACAAAAACGCACCTGGTCGGAATTATTTTTTCTAAATCCATTTTATTGCGCAAGTACTCATGAAGCTTATATGCTCCCATACCAAAATGACCACTGTGAGGTCTAGGATGAGTTGCGAGTAAGACATGTTCGCAATATACCCATAATGAGTTTCCAAGGTAAAGAACGCGATCATCACCGTAACCAAGCAGCTGCATAAACTCTCTAATGTATCTTGGCCCTATAGGAACAATAATTGTAGCATTCTCCATTACTTCATCTGGAGTCATTACGAGAGGTATCATATAATCATGAACGAAATGACCGTAGTTGTATCTAACGAAGAGATGTCCAAACAAAATACCATGAGAAATGTTTGTTACATGATATCCTTCTTTGAATATGTTCAACCATATAGGACCAGTGCAAAAAGTATGTTCAATTATATTTGTATTGTTAATAATGCATCCATTGTTATTCACGTAGACATTTTTATAAAGTGTATAACGACATGTGAAGTTACTCCAATAGTTTATCATCGATTTCTCTCCAAAGTGTGGCGGAATCGTAGTATAGCCTTTAGAATGTGTATCATTGTAATTAAATAATTCTGCGGGTTCATCGAACCAAAAAACCATGTTTGTGCGTGGTGGATCGAATGTGATGTTGAAGTTATATTGTTTTTCGATATTTACATCACCTTCACCATATACAACAGGAAGATGCTTTATGAAAGGCGGTCCGAAAAATAAAGTTTCGCAAACAGCAACAGGATATAGAAAATCTCTTATACTCAGCAATATATACATGAAAATGAAGAATAACGGAATACACTCGTTTATCGAAAGCCTTTTCTGCCTTAAGGGTGCGCCCGGGAGGATCATGTAAACTTCAGAATTTAGAACCTTAATTTTTAAGCAATAACTTGGTACCTAAATAGGTAGGAAAACTCTAAAAATATCAAAAAATACAATTTGGCTCCATAATAATCCTGTCATGGTGGCTGTTTGTATCACCTAGTATTTTCCTCTTGAATCTCTTTTTCTGTCGAAATTAAATTCAAATCTCAGAAGTAGAAGTGAATAATCGACTTATTACTGCTATTATACGAATAAATAAATTCATTATATTATTTTTATTTACATAATATCTGTTTGAAGTCCATAATTCTATAAATTTTTCTTCAAAAACATTACAATCTTGATAGTTTTGATACTGTTTAATAGGTTTTTGGCACCTTATTTAGTATTTACTACGTATAGAGTCGATCTGAACTTAATTTTCGGAAATTTAAAATATTTATTATAAGTAAAATCTGATTTGAAATTTATGTTTAACTACTCATATCTTGCATTATCCTGAGTAGCTTTTGTAAAAATTGATCAAAAAAGATTTTAACGTGCTTTAATTTTTATTTTTTAAAATAATGCATATTATTATATAACTAGCATATTTACAAATTTTAGTGCTTTCAAAAATTTAATCCTCATGCTCTCAAATAAACGTACATCCAGGTGGCCTGTTTTTTGCAAAAAATAAAATTTCATTTTTTATGCTTAAAAAGTCAGAATTTTTATTTGCTTCTGGGATATATGATGGCTATATCAGATGCCCATTCTTTTTGATACTCAACATTAAACATAAAACTTAGCCGTTAAGGCTCTTCTGAAAATATTTTTTTTTCCGAAAAATTTTCGAAAAAAATCAAAAAATTTAAAAATCCCCGAATCTGCAGGGATTTTAAAAAATTCTTTTTAGTAAAACTTAAGGATATTGTATCAGATATATTGGTATGGGCAAATTCAATTTTAATCCAATATTCATCGAGATATTAAGTTAACGAAGCTTTCAAAATTGAGAGGGTAATCCTCCTCCTCTCAAATAAACGTACATGCGGGTGCACCCTTAATATATGAGACTCTTCAAACATAATTTGTATGTTATTGCACGCCCGTAAAAACAAAATTTTCTCAAGTAGTTTGAGTCCAAAAACTGATTTAACTACCATAGAATATGCTAGAATACATCCCGAAATTTCAATTGTGATCTATTTTGAATATCTCAAAATTTGAGACATCCAATTGAAAACAAGGAAAGTATTTTCATTTGGGAATAAAGGTATTTATGATCAAAAATAGGCTTCTTTCCCCAAAGGTGATCAGAAATAGAAAGGAGCTTTTACGATCGTATCTCAATAATGATCGCAATTGAAAATAAAATTGGTCACTTTTTAAAATTTTTTAAAAATGTTCTTTTTTTTTACCTAAATCTGATAACAATGATAATATTACATATTGATGAAATACTGATATTTTCTTATTTGGTCGATATCGATATAGAAGCTTTTTAGATAGATTTTATAGAATTTGAGGAAAATAAGATATAACTGTTTCAATGTTTCCCAGAATGACAAATTGCAACCGACATGAGTGCAAAACACACTCATGTCGGTCAAAGTTCTGCAATCACATTCTTGATTGCGGAAGATTGTCTCATTCTGGGAGACATACAGTGTCAATGTCTCCCAGAATGACACATTGCGACGGACAGGAGTGCATATGACACTCTTCTAGGCCGCAAAAGTGACATCGAGATTTAACTGATGGAAAAATCATGAAAAATCCATCAATGAAAAAGTGACAAAAATTCAATATAAATGGAAGAAATTCTTAGTGATCTTCAACCATTCGAAATTATAAGTAATGGTAAAGATCTAAACACACCAACCGTCAAGTCTTCTGATAGATTTTACTTTATTCAATCAAAAAAAGCTTTTCAAAACTTATTGCGTTCTGAAAAGAACAATCAAATAGGAAAACTAATATTTGAAAACTTCAAATCAGAACACAAGCCTTCGATCAACGCAGTAGAACCCTTAAAAACTTACTTTGCTCAAAATTATGACAAAAATCGAACCAAATTTCAACCAGGGCAAGAGCCATATAAAGGAATCAATGAGCAAATTGAACAAATTGGAGCGTATCTACACCAAGAAATTGAATACGAACAATCAATTTTTACAAATATTTCAATTCCTCACTACAACAAAAAAGACTTTCTTAAACACTCTAACTTGGATGACAAAGACCCAGATCCTGCTGATATTGTGACCTATGTAGAAGAAGATCCAAAGCCAATCGAAAACGAACCTGAACAACAACAACAAACCACTTCAATCCTGGTCCAAGAAACACCAAACGAAACAAAAGAGCAAACCAAAGAAATACAAGAACAAACCAAAGAAACACAAGAACAAACCAAAGAAACACAAGAACAAACAGAAGAAAAACAAGATGAAACAGAAGTTAAGCAAGAGCAAACCAAAGAAATACAAGAAGAAACCAAAGAAACACAAGAACAAATCAAAGAAACACAAGAACAAATCAAAGAAACACAAGAACAAATCAAAGAAACACAAGAACAAATCAAAGAAACACAAGATGAAACAGAAGTTAAGCAAGAGCAAACCAAAGAAATACAAGAACAAACCAAAGAAACGCAAGAACAAACCAAAGAAACACAAGAACAAATCAAAGAAACACAAGAACAAACCAAAGAAATACAAGAACAAACCAAAGAAACACAAGAGCAAACCAAAGAAACACAAGAACAAACAGAAGAAAAACAAGATGAAACAGAAGTTAAGCAAGAGCAAACCAAAGAAATACAAGAAGAAACCAAAGAAACACAAGAAGAAACAGAAGTTAAGCAAGAAGAAACAGAAGTTAAACAAGAACAAACAGCGGATAAACCAAAGAAGCCAAGCAAACCAACTCAAAAGAAATCAGGTCAAACATCTAAATCAGGTCAAAAGAAATCAGGTCAAACATCTAAATCAGGTCAAAAATCTAAATCAGGTCAAAAACCTAAACAAAAGAAAGACAATTTTCTCCAGCAAATGCTTGCTTCAGGGGGTACTCGCAAGTGAACTGACCCTCTCAATTTTCCCAAACTTAGAGAGTACTAAAGTGCCTAAATAGCATACTTATCTGAACTTTCTCTTAACCTTTAAAATACCACATATACAAGTAAGTTAATTTTTAAGCAAGTTTATGAAAAGAGGTCTTTTTCATGAAATTTGCAATTATCTTGCATTTTCCGGAAAAATCCTACCTTTAGCAACTTGTGAGATTTTGATTCTGCTCTGGCCATAGATAAGGACTGCCTTACTCCGGCCTTCAGATACGAAGTATTTCCTCCGGAAAAGTGAACTTTATAGCATTTCGAAGCTGACCTTTAGTGGGCTCTCCGAGCCATGTGAGGTGACTTTTTTTGATTTATGAGAAAAGAATCAGATATATAAAATACTGAATATCTCCGTATTAATTTTCTTTTTTCATAATTTCAATTTTTTGTTTCATTTGAATTTTAATACTGGTGTAATTGCCATGATATTGCACCTATGCAATTCCTTTTAGATCTTTATCTTAAAAATTCAACTCATGATACTTCCTTTTGGAAAAATAGAATATTTATTTTAAATGAAACTTCCTTAATAAAGATTAATACAATATTTCAAATGTAATACAATCAAAATTCATAAACACATATGTGCCGGCGTCAAAGTTAATAGAATTTGCAATTCGTATTTCACTGTTGCCATACTTTCAAATATTAATATTACTGAGTAATATGACTTCTAAAATGAATCATGGATAGGCTTAAAAGCAAATCACAACAAATAATGTGAATTTATTTCAAACATATTGAATAACAATCCATTTTAAATAAATAATAACTAGGGAAAATGTAATAGAATGAAAATAATGCAGTATTAGTTCTCAAAAATCTTTTAAAAATGAAAAAATGGTGTAATTATATTGTTTTGTATATTTAATAAGTGATTATGAAAAAAATATTGAAGGCTAACGCATTTTGTTTTGTATATTTAATAAATGTTTATTCATCTGTTAGATTATTTTAAAATAGAAATTTACAACAATAATTTTGCGAAAGCAATTATCTAAACTCTACAAAGCTTAGTAGCTTTTTATGTAGACTCAATATTTTTGAATATTTACTGGTCAAATCCTAAGGTTTCCGTATAATTTATTTGCAATGAGATTTAATGACGAACAAAAAGTTAGAATCCGAGCCCAAGACTTCGCTCAAATAATTGGCTTGGACAATAGGTTTAAATGAACCCAAGTTGTATTTTTTCGAAATTTTTTGCTTTCGAGATGAAAAAAAGCTAGGCTTTCCACAAAATGTGAGCTGATTGACGATACAAACGGTTTGGTCGGAGAATCCCCTTCAAAGAAGTAACATAAAAATAATATTTTATTTTTTCTTCGATTACTACTATTATTAAATGTTTGAATACTTAAAAAAATAGTGTTTTGGTTTAATCATTTTTTTTTTAATTTCAATAAATCAAACATAAATTTTAATATAAAAACATAAAACAAAAGAACAAACGCAAACATCACTTCTTTCCTTTGAAAAATGAGAAAGCTTGAGAAATAACTTGATTTGATTCGGCATAACATCTCTGAGCGGCCGTAATCTGATCATTAGTACAAGACACAAGTTTAAGAATGACAGGGATTAATGCTTCTCGTTCTGAAGCATCTTTTGTGAAGAATTGTAACAAAACTTTTCGAATATAGTCAGGGAATAAGGCAGTGTTAGCTGTATTAGCTGTAACTTGTCCTCTGTCTTTCTCTATTGCATTAATTTTCTTCTTTAATGTTAAAATTTCTTCATCTAAAATTTGAATCTTTTTATCTGAAGAATTTTTAGCAATTTCAAGTTGCTTGTTCGATTTAATATACTTAGCAACCTTCATTTTCTCTTCTTCAAGTGTATCTTCTGCTTCTTTTAATTTAATTTCAGAATTCTTCAATTTTTCTTGAAGATCTTTGTATTTTGTTTCGATATCCTTAAGAAGAGATAATTTCGCTGTACTTTCATTGACCTGGTCTTGCAAATTCTGAATTGTCAAAGAAAGTGAGTTAATTGTGCTGTTTTTCTCATTATCTGTCTTCTCTAATGACTGAATTATCTCATTCAGTTGGTTTTCTCTCTTTTCAAAGCTCTCTTGGTCCAATTCTGCTTGCTTATTTGCATTTTCCAAATTTGATTTGATTTCTTCGAGTTCTTCTTTAGTACTGTTGAGTTCATTCAGTGCTTTATGATAATTAACGAGTTCTTCCTTCATAATTTTCCTTTCTTCCTTTAAATTTGAGTTTTCTTCACTTAATATCTTCTTTTCTGCTTCAGCAGCTGTTCTGAGCTTGATTTCGTTATCAAGGGTAGCTATTCTCACTTTGTATGACTCGTTTTCGGACCTTAATGGTATTAATTCGTCAGATTGCATCTGAATAATTTTTGATAACTCGTCATTCTTAGTTTTATATGAAGAAAGTTGGTCATCGAAGTTCTGCTTCTCCTTCTCAAGCATTTGCAGCTTCTGTTGGCTCTGCTGCGCCTGTTGTTTGTCATTTTCTCTCATTTTGTCAATTTTTTGGGTCATTTCCGTGATACTTGAGTCTTTTTCTATGAGAAGTTCGTCTATTCTCTTCTTCTCTGACATTAGTTTGGCAACATCTGCTTGTAAAGCTTCATTTCTTTGGTTCAAAATTTGGATTTGATTCTGTAAATCAGAATTGGCTTGGTTTAGTGAGTCAATGACCTTTTCGTATTGTTCTGACTTGATTTTAAGGTCGGAATTACCTGTTAACAGTGAATTTTTCAGAGAATCAAATTCAATTATTATTTTCTCTTTTTCATTTAACGAATTTTGGGCAGTATTAAGGCTGTTTTGAAGATTCTCATTATCACCCTTAAGTAAATTAACTTGGTTTGTTAAATTTTGTACAATTTCATTAAATTTTTCTTCTTTTACTTTGTTTTCTTGCTTAATTTGAGTGGTATCTTTATCGTATTTATCGTTTAAAAGTGAAATTTCCTTTTGGAGCTGATCAATTTTCTCTAATTGCATGACTATTTGAGATTGTCCTTCTCCTGAGGATTGAAGAGCTTTTTGTGCCTCTTCTTTGAACTGTTGCAACGATTCTATTGATTTTTGTTGCGATACTTTTTCATTTTCCAAGTTTTTGATTTGCTCTGTCAAATTTGATATTTGTAGCTTATAATTAGTAATTTCGTTTTGGGAACTTATATAATTAGAATTGAGGCTATCTTTTTCTGTGGTTATTGCGCTCAATTGCTCACTCTTTTGTGAAATTTCATTTTTCAAATCTTCAATTTGTTTATGCAATTGTCTTCTTTCGTTATTAAACTCTTGAATTAGCTCTTCAGACATAGGCTCTTGTGGATTTTGCTCAGCTGAAGTCGTTTGATTATTTTCTAATTCTAATTTTGATTGTTCTAGTGATTCAATTTGTGATTTATAGCCTTGTATTTGTCTATTTAGATCTTCTCTAATAGAAATAAGTTCTGAAATGCTTTTGTTACGAACTTCTATCATTTGATCTCTTTCAGCGAGGCCATTTTGCAATAATTCGCAATTCTTTTGGCTTTTCTCAAGATTTTGCTTCAATGATTTGTTCTTTGTAAGTAGCTGCATATATCCTTCTTTGAGCTTTTCATAAGGGACTTCTTTTTCACTCATTATTTTATGATGAAAAATAGCTAATTAAGACAGTATATAACAGTACACTTATAATTCGTTACATGATAATCTGATTTGAAACATAATATCAAATGATATTAATCTTAATTAGGTAATAATCAAAAATTATCATTATGTATCTCATTACTTTGATGTGAACTGTAAGCTCTCCTCTTGAAAGTACCATTAATATGAATGACTTCGATGATGATGTGAAAATCAAAGACATTGAAGTTGAACTTTCAACAAGAGACTATGATGCAATCAAATATATTAACACAGCTATTCCTGATAGTTCAGCTATTTCTACAATCAATGTTCTTTCCAAACATATTAATCAAAAGCTTGAAAAAACTACAGAAAACATTAACGAAGATATAAAGCAATACTCGAAACTTGATGCAGCAGATAAGAATCTACTTGCAAATACTCACGAATCTATTTCTGATTTGTCGAAACGAATTGATCAAATAAAAGTTCAAGCGCAAGATACAGAAACTGCAATCAAAAAGATATGTGCAGACATAGAGCCATTACATCGTGCCAAAAATAATCTCCTAGCTACAGTAACAACTCTTCGCCGATTACAAATGATGGTAACATCAATATCAGCACTCGAAAAACATATTCAAGCAAAAAATTACGCAGAATGTGCACCAAATGTGTTAGCTTTGACTACTTTAGTCGAAGATTTTAAAAAATTTGAAAAAGCACCTCAATTATCTCCATTAATTACCAAATTCTACGATCTTAAGCGCTATTTACGTAATCAAGTTAATACAGAGCTCGATTATCGTTTATTTGGCGGAAAACCAGACGAATCTAACCTCGCTGTTTGCGCGGTCGTTGATTCATTTGCTGATGATTTCAGATCTTCAACGATAGATTGGTTTTGTGATAAGTTTCTTTCTTGTTACGATGACGCTTTTGAAGGAACGGATCTTTCTGAAGCCCAAAACAGATTCAGATGGTTCAAGCAAAGGCTCATTATATATAATAACCAGTTTTCTCAATGTTTTCCTTCAACTTGGAGAATGCAGTACTGGATAACTTTATCTTTCTGTCAAAGGACTTGCCAGCAGTTCAAATACATTTTACAACAACAGAAACCATCAACAAAACAGTATTTGAACGCTTTTGAAATGACCGTAAAATTTGAATCAAAAATGAGCGAATCTTTTGCCACAATTGAGCTGGTACCTTACGATCCTGATGCTCCGATGCCAGATTTCCCTCAAACGGCCGAAGGAGTTCGTCAGAAACATGAATGGCTTCAAAGAATGAAAGAGAAAAGAGGGACAACGAAAAAAGTGTTGGCAACCAATTTCATTGGATCAATTGCCGCAGCATTTTCTCCTTACATGCAGATTTACATCGATTCAGAAAAATTAATTCTGACAAAGATCATTCAAGAGGCCCAAAACAATATTACAAATGATATTGATGAAGAAGAGAAAGAAATGAACAGCGCGAGACTCTTAATTATTGCGATGAAAAAATCTCTTGAAAAATGTGCCGGATTTGGTGTTGAAAAGACTACTTTAGAGCTCTTTGCCATGCTTAGAGATTTAATTGTGTCTTATTCGGCAGGAATGACCAAATTATTACCCAAAAAATTTAAAGATGAAATAAATGTTAAGTTAACATGCGCCATTGCTAATACCACATCTACATTGCTTGAAATATTAGACTCATTAGCTACAAAAGTAATAGAAATTACTAGTGATGGCAAAAAAGTCACAGTTGATGAAGCAAAAAATCAAATTTCAGAAGAAATTAAGAAACAAATTTTGCATATAGCTGATACATTTATAAAAGAAAGCGAATCTTCATTGATATCCATTGGTAACAACAGTTGGACGGGATCAGACAAATTACCATCGAAATTATTAGAATTATTTAGTTCAAGGTTCGGAATAATTTCGGAATGGTTAAATCCAATGAACATGAACAGACTCAGATCAGTTCTCACACAGAAAGTTGTAGCAACAATAAGAGATTCTGTGTATAGAACTCACAACATTAAAATTGAATCTGCTTCTAAAATATATATGACATTAGGAAATACCAAAGAAACTATTGCTTATTGGACAAATTGTGACAGCGCCAGCGCTAGAAGAAGATTGGATTATGACTTTGCAAGGTTAGAGAATGATTTAACTGTTTTGTGTTGCCCAGAAATGGCAATGACTGTTACTTATCTTGGAAAGACTCCAACAAAGAATAAAGACCAGTTCATGGCTCTCGTTCGATTAAAGGGTTTAGGTCCTCAAGCAGAGGCTCAATTATCTCAAGAATATGACCAACAACTTCCTTTGTTTACAGAAAAATAAAGTTTTGTTTTATTTACTTTTTTTATTATTATAATTACATATATTTTATATTGGAAGATAATGGCATAACATTTCTTTGATCTACGATAAAATCCATTGATCATATTAATTAAAGTTTAGAAATTTTGATGATATATTGCATAATCATATTCTCGTTTTCTATCATTGTATAAAATGAGCAAAAAGAAAAAATAATCCAAATTCAATATCATTTGAGGAGGAGTGTATATATAGAGAAATTACCAACACATTTTTTAACATTATACAGACCAAATAACTCATTTTGCCAAATACCGCTTACTAGCACATAAATATGTGGTTAATTTTATTTTGGTGACAAATATTCAATTTATTCTAGTTTTCAAATAAGATTAAAATTATGAATGATCAATTCAAATTGACAAAAAATATTCTTTCACAGATCCTTTAGCGACGTCAAAGGCAGTTCGTCCATCATTTGTCTTTGCTTCCTTATCGGCTCCAACAGATATAAGATATTTAGCAATTTCAAGATGACCAATAGCTGATGCTTTTATGAGTGGAGTCCATCCATATTTATCCTTTGCTTCTTTATTAGCTCCAATAGAGACAAGATATTTAACAACTTCAAGATGACCATAGAATGATGCTTCTATGAGTGGAGTAGATCCTATATTATCCTTTGCTTCTTTATTAGCTCCAATAGAGACAAGATATTTAACAACTTCAAGTGCACCACCGAATGATGCTTTTATGAGTGGAGTAGATCCAATATTATCCTTTTCCTCTTTATCTAGTCCTTCAGAGATAAG
This sequence comes from Trichomonas vaginalis G3, assembly GCF_026262505.1. Classification (NCBI taxonomy): domain Eukaryota; phylum Parabasalia; order Trichomonadida; family Trichomonadidae; genus Trichomonas; species Trichomonas vaginalis. The sequence continues at coordinate 58,716 of NW_026529273.1, read as the reverse complement.
ATATTTAACAACTTCAAGATGACCACTTCTTGATGCCCAACCGAGTGGAGTCATTCCATTTTTATCCCTTGTTTCTTTATTAGATCCGATAGAGATAAGATATTTAACAACTTCAAGATGATTATAACCTGATGCCCAACTGAGTGGTGCATTTCCATCTTTATCCCTTGCTTCTTTATTAGCTCCAATAGAGATAAGATATTTTACAACTTCAAGATTGCCATTACCTGATGCCCAAATGAGCGGAGTATTTCCATAATTATTATCATTTGCTTCTTTATCACAACCACATTCAATAAGTGATTTAACAAGTTTGAGATTTCCTTTCTCACATGCTGCATGAAATACATTCTTCTCAGATTTAGCATCATCTTTTTTAGGCATAGTCTTTTTCCAAAGTTCTTCTTCATATGATTTTAACATCATTTCCTGATTTCCTTGCTCTGAAAGTTCATCAAAGAATTTGTAAACGGAATCAAAATCATTAGAGTTCTTAAGTTCAGCGATTTTAGTCAAAATATCTCTTGAATGATTGTTATTTTCATTAGTTTGACTTTGATTTTGAAATCTGTTAATTGCCGTCGTAAAATCACTTATTATTTTCTCCCTTTGATTTAAGACATCAATAATTCCATCAAATATATTGAATTTCATGTATTTTTTGAGAGAATTCAGAATTGAAACAATTTCTTCGACATTTTGGATAGTAACATTTGTTTTTCGTGTACATACATATAATGCTTTAGCATCAATAGTTGATGAAGATTGTTTGAGAAGAGTAACGTACTGATCAGCTGTCAATTGTGAATATTTCATGATTGTTTTGATATCTCCGATCTCAAAAGTATCGAAGAAGTTTTCATTCTTAATGTAGTCGCTGATATGAGCGGCAATGTATTCGAAATCCAGATTCATGACCTGATTCTTTTTTGAAATGTCGTAATTTTACAAAAAATCAGATCAAATTTAACTAGAATTGCTAATATACTCTTTTTCACCCAATCAATTTTTTTCCACTATTCAATTTTTTTTGGCAAACCCAAATTTTAGCTAAAAGTGAAAGGGGAAAAAAACGTTTAGTATTAAAAAAAAAGACCGATGAGAGCTTCGTTCGAAATATAGAGGGAACTGAGAATGCGCAACCATTCTCAGGGAATATTGGATGCTATTCCCGTTCCCTCTGTATGGAAAATTGAGGTTTTCAAAGGGAGTTAAAATAATATCAAATTTATACTAATTTACTTCAAAATACAAAAGTATTTGACAGCTAAAATTAGTTACTTTAGCAAGCCTATCAATACCCTTTTACGATTATTGCTACTTTTTCGAAATAAAAGTAAAAACAAATTTATACTAATTTACTTCAAAATACAAAAGTATTTGACAGCTAAAATTAGTTACTTTAGCAAGCCTATCAATACCCTTTTACGATTATTGCTACTTTTTCGAAGTAAAATAAATTTATTATCAAAAAACTTTTTTTTTCTTAGTAAAAATAAACGAAATTTTTTACCTTATGAACTTTTGATGGAAATATGCAAATTTAAAATAATAAAGAAAGCCGCGAGCGAAGCGATCGGCTTAGTTCGAAGATTTTGATTCAAATCTTTGCTGATCTGTAATTCGCGGAAGCCGCGAGCGAATCGAGCGGCTTAGGTCTAAAATTTTGATTCAAATCTTTGCTTATATTCCTTAAATTCTTTATGAAACTCGCAACAGTTCCATAAAAAATTTTAAATTCTAAACTGTCGAAAGTACCGATCGGTAATCACACCCTTCACGGGTGTGTCACTTTTTACAAGTGCGTCACTTTTAGCTAAAATTACCCCTACTCTTTTTTTCACTCTTCTTCTTGATATTTTTTACATCTCAAATAATAGATAATGATAAATACATGCTATAATAGTACAAGTAATTAAAAATATCGATTCTAATATTATTGAAAGATCCAAAGTATGGAAACAGTTCATTTTTGTAAATTAATGAGTCAAGAGCTTACTCAGAATTTTGAATATATTGCAGCCAACATCAAAGATTATATTGATGAAAATAAGTTGTTTGATACTTTCGAAGTAGAAGATATTGAAAAAATCATGAAGTTTGCAAATTTTACAACAAATGACTTCACTACTCTTCTGAAACAATCACAACCTACAGTCGATGCAAATACATTATATATGTGTATTCGGAATACGCATATTACACTACATAATTATGAAGATGTCATTTCAATTTTGAAATCAATCAAAAATTACCTGAAACTTGCATTACTTGATGGTGTTATTGATTTTTTAATACAATCACAAAAAGATGGATCTAATTCTTCAGAAGAAATACAAAAACTTCAAAAAGAATTAAAAACAATTCAAGATCAAAAACAGCAAAATGACAATGACATAGAATTACTCAAATCTCAGGTTAGTCAAATTTCTGAAGAACGCAACATGTTAAAGAGAATCAATAAAATTATTGTTGATCAAAACATTCCGAAAAGATTTCTTAAAGAAATAGAAAAACTTAAGAGTTCTGATGATTTTGAACGCGTCTACAAGTTCTTTGATGGGCATTCATCTAAAGAGAATGAAATTGTAATTTATAAAGCATGTGAGGAAGGACTTTGGGAAAAGACACTCGAAATATGTTATTGGCAAGAACCAGAAAATGTACTTCAAGTTGCATGCGATAGAGGAAATCTCAGACTTGTTGAATCTCTGATTGAATGTGGCTGCGATAAAGAGATAAAAGGATTTAAATTAAAAGAAACTCCACTCATGCATGCCACGCAAAATAATAATCTTGAAGTTGTAAAATATCTTGTCTCGATTGGAGCTAACAAAGAAGCAAAGGATCGTGGTGGTGAAACTCCACTTCTTTTGGCATCAAAAGAAGGCTTTCTTGATATTGTCCAATATCTTGTCTTAGCTGGCGCTGATATAGAGGCAAAGGATAATGGTGAATGTACTCCATTCCTTTTGGCATCATATTTCGATCATCTTGATATTGTGAAATATCTTCTCTCAGTTGGGTCTAATAAAGAAGCAAAGGATAGAGATGGAAACACGGCTGTCCAGATTGCAGGTATCAAAGTAAGAGAATATCTAATGGGAGGTAATTGAATAAAGTAGTTTAAAACGCAAGAATTAGCTAATAAAGGTAGCTGACAAAACAACATGCCACCTCTCAAGTTATGAATTAAAAAAAAGTATTTTCGAAAGCTTCTCAATTTTTCTATGAGTTCTCTCAAATTATATTAAGTTCGGAAATCTTATAAATATGAAATAGCCGTTCATTAAAACTACATATTCTCGATATATCTCTCAAATAAAGACATACACTTGCAATGATTTATTTTTGAACAAGCGTTTTCAATCAATTTCACTGAAGATTTCGAATTCAACAAAATAGCTTCATGCGCACAATCTTCGGTTATATATTACTTTTAGCAAATTTAGTCATTTTTCAATATTGTTGAAAAATTGAAAATAACGTGAATGACATCATCCCCTAAAAGGAGCAGTTCTTCACGATCAATAGATAGTATTGGATCTTCTATTAGTAATATTGAACATCAATTTACAAAATACAAAGATCACGCAAATATTTTATTTAAATCTTTCGATTCAAATGGAAAGCAAATCACTCTTCAATCATTATTAGATAAGATCAACCTCATAAAGATTAATCTCAATCAATTAAATGCGAATTCTCAGCAGCAAAGCGTTCATATTCCTTCCCAAATCAAGAAGTTACACGCTGATATAAAATTAGAAACAGAATCATTAAACCTACTTATCCAAGATGCAATTTCACAGATTAAATCCGGAAATACAGATCTTAAAAATAAATTAGCGTATGTTTTAGCAGAACAAAGTAATAAACTCACATTAGAGCAGTACCAACAGTATAACACGCGCATAGAAGCTGATGAAAAGTCATTAAAATCATTAGATTCATCGGTTGAAAAATATCAAAAATCGGTAGAAAAAGAAACAGACTTAATTTCTCCGGAAGTTGCGAATGAAGTCAAAAATAACATAGATGATATCAAAAAGAACGTAAGCAAGATTCAATTTCGAAATCTGGAATTAATAAATCCCGAACTTGATCAAAGCATCGAAAATGATATAGAAAAGTTATCTAAATCTTATTACAATTCGCAAGTTGAGCTTCAGAACTTACAACAAAAATTAAACACAATTGAAAACTATTCAAGCTTACTAAATGATCGAACAGCAATCATTATACGTATCAGAGAATTAAAATTAGAAATTAAGCAGTTTATGGACAAAATCCAAAAGTTTTCTTCGAAAAATTCCCAAAATGTAGAAGATATCTTGAAATCATTCAGGAAAATAGAGAAAAGCATTACTGAAACACAAAATAAGATTGATGTTGAATGTTCAAATGCTACAGAAACTAACGTTTATAATTATTTTTCAGAATTAAGAAAATTTATGCAAGAATGGAAAGAATCATTAGATGCAATTGGCTCACAAATGTCACAAGTCATCCCACGAACTGTTATCACCAGAAGTTTTGCAGATGTAGAACGACACGAAAATGGAATCAAAGAAATCATCAGAAAAGCTCAAGAAGACCTTGAAAGAGCCAAATCTCGGCATCCACTGAATGATAGTAACATAATACCCATTCTAAATAACATAGAACAGATACAATCTTCAACAACAGTTCTTCCTTCAATGGCAAGAAGTGTTCTCAAAGTTTCTGATGGAATTGTTGCTTTAAGACAAGAAATGTCACTTTTAGATTCAATGTCTTCCGAAATTGAGTCAAAAATCGAGAAAATCAGAAAAATTCAAAATGATTCCGAGAAAGATGAGAACAATAGTCAAAAATATACCAACAGAATTGATAAAATAACAGGTTATGTTAATAATTTAGCTTCTTCTAACTCCAATTTTGTTGATCCGACAAATCAGATCAAAAAGTTTGAACAGGAAACAGATTCTATTATGCTACCATTGCAAAATGATATAAATAAGGCTTCTGCACCATACATTTCTCCTGAAAATTTAACAAAAATTCAAAATGAAATAGAAAACTGTATAAATGAAGTACAAGAAGAATCAGATAGTGCCAGATTAAGAATTAATACTATAGCTAATAAAGAATACGAAAAATACCTTACACAAGTTACAAGAAATTTAGATTCAATTAGATATGATACAAATTCGCCAATACTATCACAACAAATTGATGAATACAAAGAAAGATCAATATCCAAGCTAAATGACTTCATTCAGGACAAACCAATGAAAAATCAGCTGAATTCTTTGAATGTCAATCTAAAGACGATGAAAGACATTTTCAATACAGAAATAGGCAAAATCAAACCTAAAAAGACCAAATCTGAAAAGAATAACAGCAAATTAGATGAAAAATTAAAGAATGAAACAGAAAAATTGCTGAAAACAGAAGAAATATTTGGTTTGGTATCTGCTTCTGTTATACATCCATATAATGATCTTAAAAATACCTTGACAAATCTAAATAATTCATTTAATACAGGAATAATAGGAGATGAAGAGAAACAAAGAATCTTACCTGTTATGGACATTAAAAACAAACCCGTCTTAGAGATATATCCTTCAAGATTCGATAAAGTTACAAAACAAATTTTGGATTTAAGAGAAAACGTTGAAAAGATGGATTCACAAGTTCCTCAAATAGACTCCGACATATCAACTCTATCTTCTATGGAGTCTGCAATTAAGAAACTGAAAAACGACCGAACTTTGAAAAATGAGAAAGTTCATATACCAAAAGGAGCTGAAAAGTTACCAGAAATGAATTGGACAATTCTTAAAATCCTTGATTCACAAGGAATTGAATAGTTTAGAATTAATTGTATGAGTTGACTCAAAAATTATTGGACCTGCGCTTTTTGACGCACAGTTGATTTTTGTCAGTATTATTCATTCTCAATGTATTTTTTACGAGCACACGGAGTAGCTATGGTGATGATAGACTTTTATTTCATAATGACACTTTGCAAGTTCAATATGGGCTCATTAGATACTAGAATGAAATTGAAATTAATTAAAAATTCCTATAAATTAAACAAAACTAGTGGAATCAGAGAAGCAGTTAAAATAAAGGATATAACATATGGCTATCAAGAAGAAAGCATATATGAAGTTTTTGAATTTAATTTAACTTTCGATATTCCGAGAACAAATTGCTTATTTGGCTTTATCAACAATACAGAATGCCTTAATTATAGCAAGCATTTCAAAAAACCAGAGCTTATCCCAAAATTTGGAGAAAAAAGATTTATTGATAATGTCAATAATTTTTATGGAAAGATTGTAATATATAAAGATGCTTATGCAACTCACACAGGCGAGTTCGCTATTAATAACGTTACTATTCGGCCTCCATATGACACAGGACCTGACTTTATTCGAGTATTCGATGATGGGCCTGTTGTTTTTGAATGCGAAAAAGCATGTATTTTTGGGCACTTGTTTACTGCCAATTTGGGTCATTATACACATGATTATTTAGCCCCTTTGATGCTACTTCCTCAAGATTTTCTAGATGATTGCGTCGTAATTTTTGCAAGACATCAAGAAAAACTCACCGAAGAATACATGAAGATAATAGGTATATGCCAATACATAATTATCGATGAGCTTGAATGGGTCCATGCTAAATATCTTGCAGTTGCAACAGAAGGAAGACCACACAACTGCCATTTTGGGGTTCCTATTTATCTTTTGTATCAAAAAGTTAAGGGTTATTTCCATTTTGATGAAATCAAGCCTACTCAATATGTTCTGATGAACAGAAAACCCAAACGAGCAAGACGTATATTGAACTTTAAAAACATTACAAAAGCAGCTCAAAAAAGATTTCCTGAAGTCAGTTTTAAGATAATTCCAGATCCAGAATCAACAATTCAAGAATATGCGAAGATATTTTCATCTATAAAGTTCTTATTTACTCCGACAGGAAGTAATTGCATCAAATCATTGTTTATGCATAGAGGAACTGTCATCGTAATTGCTAGTGGGGATATGTTTGATTTCTCAATTGTTTCTTTTATTGCTTCAATCGACATCAAAATTGTTTATTTCGTTAATCCGTTTGATCATCGTTATGCATTTAATTGCAGTATTGATATGGCAATTGATGCTATGAAGGCAGGCTTATACTATTCAAAGAATGGAAAGTGGCCAAAACCACAGAAAAATGTAACTTTTATTGATTATATTAGATAGAATGATCATTTTTTTTATTTTACAAATATAATATTACAAGATATAGGCTGTTTATTTGCTTACACTATTTGTTTTATAAATATCATGGTTAATGAAAAATTGTTTTTGTTATTTTTTTGAAAATACAACATTGCATATTAAGAGGCTATAAGCTTGACCTTAGATTTTCTTTTCTTGATATAGGGAATATCATTATTAATAACGAAACATATGATTCAAACAAAAATTAGGGATTGATATGAATTTCTTCCTGTTTGGAAAGAAAATTTTAATGTACAACTCGGTGTTTAATTACATCTTCTTCATTATGATCTAATATTCAATGTAAATTTTTTGTATGTTATTGTTAATTGTTGTCACTTTTACTTAAATTTTTTACAATGATATTCTTTGTTCAATGTGCGTTGTCTGTGATGAGTCCGCAGACAATTTCCGTTGATATTCAATCCAAATGGGAATCTGCACATCCCTTTGATCAGATTTTGTACTATATCAACGACAGACATCAACCTGCACTCAAACAATTTTTCCTTGCAGCAACTGATGGAAACAAACTTCCAGAAGAATCTGTAATTAATAAAATATTAAAACCATTCATTCCTTATTCAGATTTACTTCAAATGAAATCTTATATCAAGTTAGGTCACTATTTCCAACGTTCTGTTACATTCAAATCGATGGCACGTACTTCAGAACTAGTGTTAATCACTGGTGAGACACCTTCTTTCCAACACAACTTCAAATTTGTTCATCGCGAGCACCAACAAGTGAATCCGTATGATATCATGTTTGGAAACTCTCGTACAATTGTTTATGCAGATCTTTCAAATACAGAAGCACTCTCATTTGTTCGCTCTTTGCTTGAAAATAAAAATGAATTCGTTTTACGTCCAATTTCAAAGACAAACGAGCCAAATCAGAAGCTTACAGCATTCTCTGCCACTGCTATCATGGTAGATGCTCCAAAGAACGCTTCCGCAGATGATAAAGTTTATAACGAATCAAATATCGATGATTTCGATCTGAAATTAACACAGTACATCATTGATTCAAAGAAGCAAATACCAGCCACCCTCAAGGACATTACAAACAACTGGCCAAAAGTTATTCGCGAAATTGAGAATATCAGACCAACATCATCAGCCAATAGGTCATTAAATGCAATCCGTGACTTCCTTGCCAGACAAGGAACCCTTGCATCTGCCATAAATGGCCGTACATTCATGTTTGATAAAAATGATCCACACGAAATCCTCAATATCATCAACCAAGAGACAATTTACAATAAGATATTGACAGAAGAACTCGGATTGAGCAAGAACTTGTCCGAAAGAATAACTTCTACCTCTATTGATCTGAAAAATAATTTTATTCTCGATTACAGGAACGACGCCGTCAAATGGCTTAACGATGTCGAAACTGACGTAAGCCACGCTACATGGTCGACCTCCGTTCAGGAGTTAATTCGTCCAAATCCAAGAATCCGAAAGAATCTCATTAATTTTGTCGTTTACGCCGATCCAACAACGACACAAGGCTTCACACAGATCTTCTCCATCGCTCCATTGATCCGTACGAACCTTCCGATTCGATTAGGTTTAGTTCCAAACTTTAATCTCAAAAACAGACTTCACAGAAAGGTCGCATTCGCCTTCCACCATATTGCCAAGCAGTCAGAGACCAGCGCTTTCGTGTTTTTGATCGATGCTTTCCAAAGAGCAGGAGTAAATCGAACTTCCAATACAAAGAACCCTATGACTGAAGAGATCTACGCAGCCTCTTACCAGAAAGTTATCTCAAACATGCAGGATATGCTTCCTTGGGAAAGATTATACGAATTATACTCCCCGATTTCGGAAGAATACCAGGATATCAAGGTTACAAGCGAATACCTCAAGAGATCTAAGGTTCCTTTCGGTTATATGACCATGAATGGAAAGATTTTGGATAATTCCAAGAAATTACCTGAACATCTTGCAGATATGTTCCATACAATCTTCGAGTTATGCACAGTTGATGGCATTATGGACCTCCAAGGCGTCGATATCGTTCAATTATTATCTCAGAAATGGCCGGTCGTTACAGAGCTCGGCCATCAGGTATACGAGGATGCTCCACAGGGTACGGGCATCATTTCTCACGGATACGATGTCCAGAAAGACTTCGTAGATTTCGTAATAAAACAAGATAACTTCGAAGGTCCTCAGAATCCACTCGGTTACACCATCTTATTCTGCGATAAATCAGCAGATACAACAGTATTTACAGACGTAATGTCAAAAGACAGGTACTTATCTCACGCAATTAACCCAGTTTTACCTGGCAAGCTCAATATGCTCTTTAACTACAAGCCAGAAGAACTCCCAGTCATTGTAATCAATGGCCGTGTCTTCCGCCATGTAAATCTTACAGATGATAAGTTCCTCGAAGACATAATGAACTGGGGAAGCCATTTCATCAACCACTTCAAGCTCCAGTTACAGAGAGTTACAGGAAGATTCGCCGCTTTCGCTTATTCTACGACAATGGCCATGGATTTCGTTGCTGCCGGCATTCCAAGAATCCTCCTTCCAGATCTCGCCCAGGAATCACAGTTGGTATACGTAGATAAGGATAATACTGATGCTTTGTCGTGGAAGATTTTGGCAGATCCGACAAGAGGCAATTTCCAGCAGTGCATCGACATGATCAACTATATTTCACAGAAAGGACTTGCAAGAATCCAGTTAATGGTCTTGCCTCCGCATAGAATCAATGAAATTGACTTAAATGTCATCAGAAGGTTCTACAGAACAGCTCTTGGCCCACAGAAGCTCACATTCAAGTTCTTTGATACAGAATACAACTACACAATCAAACCAATTCCTCCTTCAACGTATTCTATCGAGAAAATTTACTCAGATTTCGATGATGAGTACGTAACAGTCAATGGAATTGATGATGGCGACTTAGTTGTATCATACGGTATCAATGGATTCGTTTCTTCCGGTACATCAAAGTTCGAATTACCTAATTTCATGGATGTTGCAGAACTAGAGATCGTCGACACTTCAGATGAATCCTCTGTAATCGAGACATTCGTTGACATCCATGGTTCTTGGAATGCGATCACTTCACCTGGCCAATTTTACGTAAGAATGAGAAATAATCGTTCACCTCACAAAGTGGCCGGTGAATCAATTTTTGACACTGCAGTCAGTTCTAAAAACGATGTTAACTGTCCACTCAAGAACGGCACAGAAATGATGTACGAGATGAATTACAGTGGCAGCACAGAAGACATTAATATATTTGTTGTTACTGGTTCTAAAATACACGAAAAGTTAACATTGACTATGTTACTTTCCGCCAAAGAATTTTCAGATGGAAAGAAGATAAATGTCTGGATGAACAAAAACGATTTGAGTCCAGAGATGAAATCAATTCTTCCAAAGTTCTGCGAAGAGAATGGAATGAGTTTGAATTTGTTTGCAAAGAAATGGCCGGCATCATTAATGACACCAGAAAATCCTGATTTCTCTGTCGGAGCTAGAAGAATTGCATTGTTGGATATGATCTTTCCAATTGAAATCGGAAGAGTTTTCGTTGTTTCTCCTGATACTATTTTCACTGAATCACTCAATGAAATGGTCGAAGGACTCAATGAAACAAGTGTTTTCTACATCCCTCATTTCACAAAATTCATGGAATCTTCTGTTCCTGACATTCCAACGAAGATTAAATTCACTGACAAAACATATGCTCCACAAGTAATTGTTGCTAATATGAATATTTTGAGGAAACAAGTTATTATCTTTGATGCAATAAGAAGACAGATATTGATTGATGTGTTGAGATCTTCAATTCCTTCTCCTGACTTCGACATCTTGAATATGTTGGGTCAGTTGCTTCAGTTCGCTCCAACAAAGAAGAAAGTTTATTGCCCTGAATATTGCGAAATAGAAGATTACGGAGCTGTTTCTCTCTGCAAGAGTCCTTCAAAGATAATGAGGATGTCTTTGGATGATGTTGCTGCAAGATACGGTGAAACAATGCAGAAATATTTGAATGAAATATCTAAGTTCAAAGCTGAAAAAGATGATTATATTAAAGTTTTCTTGAAATAAATAAATAAATATGAAGAAAATAATTTATAAAATATGATTATTAATTTTTAAAAAAAGACAAAGAAGGAAAAACTCCTCTTCATTCTGCATTAAAAAAAATCGAAGTATTGGAAATTGCATATATTTCTTCCATGTAGAATCCCTTCCTTCTTATATTGAAAACTATTGAAGAAATATCAGAACATCTTCTTTATTATCATACAGTCATAAGAACAAGGGATTTTAGGATGCATTTGACTCTGAAGCAATAAAAAATCTCACGAAACAAAGTACTAAATTTCTCTTCACTGTTTAACAACAGCTCGATTTAAAAACAGCACAATACCAAAAATTTGAGTGTTTATTGATATTATATTGATATGAAGATATATATATAATTCAATTATCCACAGAAAACTATGTCGTAATGACAAATATCATATATAATACAATCAAATCATTTCTTTACCCAGATAATACATATCAAAAAATTAAAATATTTGATTAATTATTTTTTTAGATAAAAAACAAACAATATATATATATATATACTACATGAACATTTTCTTGACAGAACAGACAGGAACTCCACAGATTGGACATTTCTTGCAGTCGTCGCAAGAAGACATGCACTCGTGGCAGCAGCACTGGTGTCCACAGGGCATATACACCAAATCTGGCTCTGCATCCATGCAAATCACGCAGTTGTCTGTCTTGTATCTCTTTGTTGTTTTTCCTGAGATTCCACAAACAGGGCAACTGGAGCATTCCTCTTTGCAAAGGTGTCCACATGGAATAAATAAGAGTGGCATGTCTTTGTGTCCTTCTTCAGGCGTAAATTCGAGGTCTTTCTCTGGAACTTGATAATCATTTTCGGAATAAGAGAAAATTCCATTCGATCTCTGTAATTCGAAAGGTATTTTCTCTACTTCGATGATTTCTGATCCTAAAACTTGCTTGTTTGCCTTTCTTGGCGAATTATTCAAAATAACTTGGGAACAATTCGAAGAAACAAGCTCATTAAATGGAGTATTAATAAACAGAGGCTTAGCATAGTCTCCTGTTCTCACCAGAACCTTGTCTGTCGTGTTATCTCTGAATATCGGATTTGAATAATCAGAAATAACAATATCCAAGTCGCTAAACTTGCTGTTCGTGATAAGTAATGGGCAGTACTTACCAATTAATAGGAGGATACTCTTAATAAAATCGGAATGATTCACATCTACGTAACTCTTTTGACAAACTAAGGATCGTAAGCATGAATCGAATGTACATCCTTCAATGTATCCATTGGAACCCTTAGAAATGTTAACTGCCACTGGAGAAATATTTTTGAATTCAGATTTTGTGATTTTTATGATAGAAAGGTTGGCGGAACATATAGCACCGTTCTCGCAGTTGCTGAATTTGCAGTCCGATATATTCAGAATCGATTCTGTGCAGCAACCAATCGCTTTTCCTTTCATGTCAGAGAAATCACAGGAAATGAATGTGGAGTTGGTCTTCTTGGTTTGGAGGACGGCATATTTCTGAGCTCCCTGGAACTTGCAGTTAAATAATTTAATATTTGTTTCATTTGAGAGAACAAGTGATGTAACTGGGGCCTGCAAGAACGAGCAATTGTTAAATAATATACTATTAGGGCCATTAGAGGTAATCGATGCCTGTTTTCCTCCAGAAAACTGACAATTAGTAAATTCACAAGTAGTTTGAGGCGATATTTCGATAATAGAGTCCTGGTTATCCTGTGAACAATTGAAGATACAGTTAGTAGCTTTAAACCTAGACCCAGGGGAAATAACAATATGACCCGAGAAGTTAACATCTTGGAAGTTAACTTCTGTGTCCATTATGTTTATTGTTTTAATGTATGTGTGGTTTGATGTCATACCGAAGCCATTTAAAACGAGTTTTGATCGAATATATATTTCTGAGTTGCAATCTGAGCCTGGTAACAGTTTTATCTCGTGATTTTTGGTTGGAAATGAGATTTCAGATAGTAGTTGTGGTAATTGCTTGAAGAATTGGCACTTGGTAACGCATTTGCATTTCATAGAAAAAAAATTTTTTTTTTGTCGAAAATTTTGGACAGACAATTGTTTGAATTGAATTTTTTGTGTGACTTTTCAAAATAGTCAACATTTGAATAAACTATACTCATATGGTAGATCGTTTTTATTTATTTTTCAAAATTAAATGTTGCTATTCATTGAGAGGTAGGGCAACGATAGAAAATTTTTGGAAAAAAAGTTCGGAGATCTTAAACGTATCATATTCCCTGCATGGTTTGGTATCTTCCGCCATGCGTTGTGCCAAACATATTGACACTTTCCAATAATTAATTTATGGTATGAGTCACAGAGTTAGATTATAAAAAGAAAGTAAATAATTGCAATTAGAAATCATATATGTCGGAAATCAAATGTTGATGAGCAGAAACCTTTTACTCATCATAAAAGAGATAAATCACTAAAGATTTGTATACATTAAAATTTGATATTTGGTGCTCGAAAACTGTCTGATGGGACTCCTCCAAAATGAACCAATCTATCGCTGAGGACCAAATTAGATGATGTGGATGGTGTATTCTCTAATTCTAACTTAGGAAGAATGGGAACAAAACGAATGACGACAACAACATGTCAAACATAGATTAAATATCTATGAATCAATAAAGTATACGTGCATTGAAGGTGATAACGATCACTTGAGGCTTATAACTCTTTGACTAAATTATGCAATAATTAAATATAATCATTTTTATATTTTTATACTGATAATAATTAATATACTATCCTGCTTAATAAATGGTATGATCAAATTTGTTTGAAAATTTAATTATGTATATGAAACTATGTCTTCTATATAAAAATCAAAATTTTCGGACGAACCTAGATTGAACCTTTATGAAAATCTATCATTTTGTTAATTGAGTTAATATGAATCTTTTACATATGTATATATAGCATTGATAGCTTATATAATCATGGTTTATTCCATATTAACATATTTTTTCAGTTAAATTTGTTAATAATATCATGTAACAAATTAATTCAAGATTAGAATGTCTACAAAATGCTAACAAATAAGAACAAAATACGATTTCTCGACTTAAATTTTAATATGGAGTAGTTTTTCGTTTAAATCTAATTAAAAATGAAAAAAACTTATCTTGTACTATTTTCATTCAAAGATTTTAATAATGTAAATCATGCATTTTCATAATTCAGTACAGTTCTTTTTAGAATTAAAGTTGATGAGGATGATATTTGTGATTTAAAATAATTTGTTAATGTTCACCTTTTATTCATCACCTTGTGGTATGCCCTAAAGCAATAGCATTATCAATTCTGCTGAATTGATCAACTCAAAATTCCAAAAAAAATTCAAAATTTCAAAAATGAAATTAAACAATCTGAATTTTCACATGAAAAAATCAATTTCGAAAAAAATTTGGAAAATCAAAGTATTTGATAATTAGTCAAATAATCAATTTACATCGTTTTTACTCATAAAAAACAACTAATTTTTGATTTTGATATCATATTTGATAAATACTCATTCCAGAGTTGACGTAATGTATTAATTATTGTTAGAGATATTGCTTTCGCAGCAAAATTCTTATTTCATGAAAGAAAAAAAAAATGATTTTATTCCAACAAAAACAAGTAAACAGATGAATGGAAACGTACTATATTTTCATAAATGTAGTAATCAGCGTGTCGGCTTTTGTTTATCATGTTCGAGTCAAAATGTATTAACTTGTAATAAGAAATATTCGAAGATTATATGAAGTATTGAGCATTCTTTGTAGAAATATTTGTAATTCATTACTAACATATATAATAAAGTTGTTTTTTTTCCTTATTGCAATAATTTTGTCTGATTTTAATAACTTTTCATGTATACGAGTTGTGTGAATATGCATCATAATATGCGTAAATACACTTATTTGCGACGAATAATGTGGTTGCATAATGGAGGTGCTAAATTTTGATTTTTAATATGGGGCTTTGGTATGTATAATCATGTTCTTATCTCAACGTAGGAGTATTGGTGCAATATGATTAAAATTTACGAGGTTGATCTTAAATTGAATAATTCTGGAGTATAAATCACAATGCAGCTAATTCTATGTTAAAGATAGATACAGATTGTAGTAATCAATTAGGGAGTACAAATTCATTCTTTCATTTCTGTCGTATTGAGCAGAAAGGAAGAGATCATAACCCTAGGAAAAAAAGCCCAAATTTGTCACTTTTCATAGTACGTTAAACTCAATTCGCTCGGCGAATGCCGAGCACACGTACTCATCATTCAACATAATATTCTCATTCTTTGGTTATTATAGTGCCAGACAACACAAGATTTCAAAGAATTACTTGAGTTTTCAATTAATCTTAATCCGATTTTAGATTTATCGAGAACTCCATCATCACAATCACATACTTCAGTGCGGTAACTACAATTATCCATATACAGAAGGAAGTTCTTTTCGAACAACTCATTTGGAGTCTGTTTTGGAAAGAACTTCTTTCTGTCCGACTTAATTTCATAGTTCCTGATCAACCAAAAGACAGAAACCACACACTATCTACTTAGGAAAGGAGTTCTTTCTAAATCTTCCTTAAATTGAGATTTTACGAGAGATAACCCTTCTATTGCACTTAAAAATGAACATTTTGATATCTTTAGTATCACACATGGTCATATATAGTATTTCATCTACATGAATACATTCATCTTTCGAAGTCTCTCATTAAATGGGAGGCTTCGAAAGATGAATCGTTTTATTCATACAACTTTAAATCTCGAACACATTTAGAGAGTGAGTATATCATTTTATTCTTGTTTTGAGTTTATTCTGATTCAAAATTGCAGTGAAAACAGAAGTTCACACATCATATCTGAATGTGAGCTCATCTATACTTATACGATCTCAATACCTCCACTCTAAGCATAAGAGGTGAAGTTATATAAAAATTATCAGATGCGTTGAAGTCTCAAAAGTATTGCCTGAATGCTTGTTTCATATTTGTCCAAGTAGTTTCAATGAATAAATGTATTGTTTTTTATAATTTCGATTTATTTTTAGAAAATATTCAATATAAACCTTTATTGTGTTATTTACATCTCATAAATTCTCTGTCTAAATCATATAAAAGCGCGTTTTACCCCTATGAATCAAGAAATTCATTCAATATTCATGGTATATTTATTAAATTTATACGATTTACTAATAATCAATATTATATCCTCATAAATAGCAATATATTTTGGTAATCTATGATAATCATATACAATATTTGAAATCAAATTTTCATTAGTTTAGGTTCCTTGTTAATAGTAAACCATTATATTTATTACTAATAATAAAATCTATATGTCGTATTGAAATTCAATAAAATTACTTATTCGGTCCAAAAAAACAAATTAGATAAAATTTTTCTTTTTTTATGTAATTTTTGTTTTTCATTTTTCTCAAGATCCTAAGTTATGTTCTAACTTTTGACATCATATCCTATCATGCTAGGCTATATATTATAGCATATCCAAAAGGCAAGGAAATCTATCAGAGAAGCCTTTTTGACCTATCGTTGCCCTACCTCTATTCATTGAAATTTAAAACATCAAAAATTTTTGTAGAAAATGATTTACTGACTAATATCCTATTACTTTTTTGTTGGCTGACCAAAGGTTAAAAATTTTGATATCGCTTCATTTAAAAATATTATTAACCAGTACCCTCATAAGTTTTAACAGAATTCAAGCATAAAAATATTTTTGAGAATCTATCAATATCTTGGATCAATTATATTTTTCGAATATGTCATTGAAATTTAATAACATTTGGCCACTGCAGGTATTAATTGTCTAAAATATTTATCAACAACAAGTTAAATTTGAGGTTCTTTCAAAATTCGATGAATTTTTTAAAAATGATTGAACAAGCACGAACTATCGCTGACCCAAAACCATTTATAATTACAATTCTATTCCATCTGCTGTTGTTTCCACTATTGTTAACTTTTCTTCGATGAAATCAAAGAATATTCAAAACAATCGAAAAATAAGCGAATGGTTATTATAAATGTTTATATAATATTCTCTACTGCCAATTCCAACTAATTTTAGCAACCAATTGTTAGACAATTGTCAATCTAATATTGTTGATGTTTTCAATGGATATATGCAATTACAATTGAAAGAAGTTGTTGATTTTATCACAATTTCTATAATGTAATTCATTTGAAGGATAGAATTAATTTAAACAAATATTGAATTTCTTTGATCATTGATCAAACGATTATCAGCTTGCGCTATGAACGTAAACTTGTTGAAATTAGATTTGTCACTGTTCAAATAAGAAGATTTTTCTAAAATATTAAAAATTTGATTCTAAATAATAAAAAATATTTACATCTAAAAAGAACTACAATGGTAAATACAAATTACTGTCCAGGATTATCATTCCTTGGAACAGGATCAGTTTGATCAACTGGATCTTCAAGTTTAACAACAGAATTATCAGCTTCAGCATCATCCATCAAATCTCCAATAGCTACATCATCATTATCCATGACATCTTCTGTTTCCATGACATTATCTTTTTCAATCGGCCAATTTACGAACATAAAGAACAAAGAATAGATAACAGCGTATGCAGTTATAAAAGAGTTCATTCCGAAGCAGGAAACTTCATCAGAAAGCTTTGATTGAACATATAACATTTGGGCAACAAAAACTATTGATAAAAACGAATGTACCATGAAATCAGGATCGCTAAACATTGCGCTGTTCTTGAAGTACATAACTATATGTAAAACAATCTGACAAACGAATAAAATTGCGAATAAAATTTTTCTGAGAACAAATGCCCATTTAAAGATGCTGTAGCTGGCCATCATTGACTCATCGTGAATCATAATGACAACATAAGTGTATGTAGCAAAGAATAATAAGCAGAGAATGTGAAATGGGAAAGATGTGATTGCAACATAAAATCTTGAGGGAGTTTCACCGATTTTATCGTTGAAAAGTATATGAGTGAACGATACGTAATAAATTAATGCAAGGAATGATTGCGTAAAGAAAGAATCAATGATTTTGATGAAAGATTTTGAAACGAAAAAGTCAGCGAAGTAGAATGGATTGGTTGAAAGCATGGCACATGAAATAATTAAGATAATCAACCAGTTTCCAAGTGATGTTGCTTGAATGGTAAACCGAAGTTTTCGGAATTTGAAAAATAAAAGAACTGAAATAAGGAATAAAATGCTTCTGAGAGTAATAGTGACAATGGTGAATGCCGTATCGACTGATATCAATGAGAATCTGCAGTTAAGAGGGTTTCCATCTTCATAATCAATATGTAGAACAGCTTTGAACTTATCAAAGTTTACGAATGGTAGAGAAAAAATATGGATAGGTGCTGCTTCTGTTTGATTTTTTGCAAATGGAACTATTATGTGCTGTTTTGAAATTGGTTGTGATTCTGTCTTTTTTGAACCCAAAAATGCTGATGATTCTTGAACTATTGAGATTGATGAGTTAAAACTGTTGAGATTTGAGCGATAAAATGTAACTTGTGTTTTGATAAATCTATTTAATCTTGAAAAACCTGAAGCTTCGACAATATACATTCTTTTTGCTGAATCCAATGCTGCAAGCTTAACATCGTTGATTGATGAAACAAGATATGGAAGTCCTAGAGTCTGAATTAAAAGAAGTAATTCGATTGAGAGAATAAAATAAGCAATAGTCTTGATAGCAGAAGTACGGCTAAAGCCTTCTGTACGTCTCATATAGTTTGTGAATGCAGCTTCGGTTGTTAATCCTACAGCTTGCATTCTTTTATTTCTGAAAAAAAAATTGCTATTGACAAATTTCTCATATCAAGAATATGTTATATGATACGAGGTGCATATCATAAATTTATAAGGCAAGCTTCCAATATTTGGCTATTTCGCAGGTGAAAGATATGTTTTAAGCTATTGACTTGTAATGATTCAGTCATTATGCGCAACTACCTTAAAACAAAACGGGCACCAATGTTAAAAAGAAGAAAAGTGTTCCTTTCAGAGATAAAAACTATCAATAAAGCAGTGTGTCATCAAATGATTTTGAAAATAAATAGTTTTTCGTAGTTGGATAGAGATATTTGATCCCCAAAAATTCCATGTCAATTGTTAGCTAATCCTTATATCAGTCATCGATACTAACAACAATTTCTTGATTTCAAAATCTTTCTCAAGAATAATGAGGCAAAACAGCACAAATTAGGATATCAAATCCATAAAATAGGCATTTTCAACTTAAATTTTGTAAAAATTCAATAAGAATATTCGCGGCTATTGGATTTTTGCAAAATGTGCAAGCGGTATCAGGAGTATGAATTATTTAATTGGACTTTATTGTATTTTTATATCGTATAAATTATCAGTAGCGTAAAATTATTTAATTAATGAAATTTTTACTTTCAATGATTAATTCAAATAAGACTTGTCATACGGAAAGCTGTATCAAACCGCTTAGTCGTACTTCTTGAAGCCAAGAAGTTCAGCGCGTTCGCGGAAGCATCTGCGGCAGATGTTTAAGCGGTATTGGCGGATGACACCACGGCGCTTGCCGCAAATTCTGCATGAGCGTTCAACGGAGCCTTTTGCGTTATCACGTGGGTGCTTTGGAACAAAGTCTACTGGCATTACAAAAAAGGCTAAGCAAAGACCAAACCGAAATTTTCGCTCAAATTTTGGATGTAGCTTTTTTTTGGAAAATTTGTTTAATTTTATATAATGTATAACATGTCAAATAAGGGTTTCGTTTTGCGAAAAAAACGTACAATACGCAATTTCGCTAAAAAACATTTAGCTAGCAATTTCGACCTTTGACTCCACTCAAGACGTCACTTTTTTAATTTTGCGGTATCATATTTTTGGAAAATCTTTATGAATATTATATAAAAAGTCTCTTTAATATCTATATTTCATATTTTTATCGATTTTTAAAGTTTTCGCGAAAAGTATTCAATTATTTTTGCTATTTGGTCTGGTAAATGTCAGATTTGCGACATTTTCTGATATGATATTCAGATTCTACGTTGATAATAATGCTTATAGAACCCTCTTGCTATTGTGTCAAAATTGCGAAACCGATAGCAAAAATATCTCGCAATATCAAAATTGAGATATTGAGTGAATTATGCATTATAGAGATTAAAAATCTGATTTGTGAAAACATCTCATCAGTTTCTAGCTAATTCAAAAATCTTTACTATCTTATTCGATTAAAATGAAAAGGGAATAGTTTCATTATGCTTTAAATGACAGCCTTATAATATAATCATAGTTTTCGCTCAATATGCAGCATTTTTTTTTCGAAATCTATGGTCAATGTCCTAAATACTGATTGCTTTGCATTCATATCTCTTACATTTTCTATACCCACATCACTATTCATTGCTATTCCTATCTTTTTCATTTTTGTTTGTTTCTCATAATTTCTCAAAAAACACGATAACTTGATATTTGTAAATATCATACTTTATAACGTAAATAAGAACTTGACCTATTAAGAAAAGCAGTAATGAAAAGAAAATCTGAAATTCATAAAAATTACAAGTTTCTGATGACAATTAGCTTAATTAAACCAGGTACAAGATTATATAATTGTATTTTCTATCCAATTATCCATATAATATCTTATCCAGAAAAAATAACTTGATCAATACCAAATGATTTTTTAACTAGTAAATAAAGTATTTTCTTTACACACACATTGTATATCATAGTTTTTTTTTTTTTTGGTTTCGCAAAACATCCAAAAACAAATATGCTATAAAAGTGACAATTTTAGCAAAACGAAACCCTTATGTCAAATCAAAATTTGCATAAATTATTCGATTTACTGAGATATTTAATTCAAAATTGTTTGAAATGAGCATAAGGAATGATATGATAGCTTTCTTTTAGTTGTACTCAAGCTATATTTTTATTGAAACCTAATAAGTATCATCAATATTGGTGAAACTGATTCATATTAGCAAATAAATGGATGTATCATGAATTATTATTTCTGTTTTAAATTAAATCATATAATTATATATCGATATACATCTCTTGGCATCATATACTCATGAATGAAATATATCTTCTATCAAATTCTTTCCAATGCTTTTTAATCCAATTATATGTTAGTGCAAAAGGATATATTCTTAAATATATAACAAATTCTAAGAGCCAAAATGATTTCACTGTGGATTTGAATTGAAAGATAAAGCACTGATCAAACTGGCGGAAAGCGATGAATCGTATTTCAATTTCTTTAATGAGAGATTTCCAAATCTCTTTTTGTACTGTTACTATTTTAACAGAGCTTAAAATTTTTGTTTGATGTCCAAGGGAGAAATTAACCAAGGACATTATGACAAATTGATGGAGATTTTTACAGGATATAATGAAGTCTACAATGCTTTGTACAGGCTGAAAACAAATGACGAAGAAAAATTAAACGCAATTTACAAAAAAATCAAACAAAACCTGATTGACTCTTATCAAATTTCGCCTGGTGAAATTATCAATAAAATATCCGAACTTTCAATTTATAACAACCGCTACATGAAGTCATATTTAGCGATTGCCAAACAAATTGTTGACGAATACCATCTAAATCAGGTCAACAAAATCAACAGAGTTTTTAATTACCTTTTCTACAAAGAATACAGTATAGTATTAGATGAAAACTTGAAATTTTTTTAACTATTTTGAAGATTCTCATTATTCATCTGATATTCACGAACAAAAAACAATTTACAGATCTATTATGGATGATGACAAAACATCATTGATAATTTTTACAGAAGGAGAAGGATTTGATAAAAGACAAAAATTACATAGTAATTTATATCCATTTTCAAAAGGAGGTATTTCGTTACTTGAATTATGTTGTTATCATGGATCCGTTGATTGTTTTAAGATCTTAAGAACGAAATTTCAATCAGAAATCACTCCAATTTGTCTCAGATATTTATTTTTGGGTGGAAATACAGACATTATAAATGAATGCTTGAAAGTACAAAAACCAGATAATATATGCATGGAATGTGCAATTATACACCCAATATTGATTTTGTCACATTTTTGATGAATGAATACGATATAAAAATTGATTTAGAATTGTGCTCTATCTACAATAATCTTCAATCATTTTTAGTTTATTTGGATCAAACAAATGACATTAACACATGTTTTGTTTATTCTCAGAATTTTTATCTTTCATCACTTTTAGAATATTTTATTTCAAATGGTGCAGATATCAATGCTAAAGACAAAGATGGATGGACCCCTCTTCATCTAGCAGCCATTAAAAATAGCAAAGAAACTGCCGAAATTCTTATTTCAAATGGTGCAGATATCAATGCTAAAGACAAAGATGGGCTTACACCTCTTGTATAGGGTGTCCAAAGGTGCGTTTAGCACAGCGCTCTATATGAGACTATTAAAGGAGATATATGCTGATTATAAATATATAATAAAAAATATGAATATATGTATATGATGAGTATGTTGTATTTTGGCGCCATGCCGGGATATAAAATGAATTTTGAGACAAGAGGCGGTTTCGCGGGAAATTTTGGCGGGATTTTTTTCATTTTTTTAATGAATCATAAAGAAAACATCCTCGCTCTTGCAAAAAAATGCAAAGACTGTAAAAAAATCTACGAGACATTGGTAAAATGCTTCGGTATGGATGCTCCTAGCTATTCCACTGTAACGTATCATGTTAGGATGTATCACTTCATGAACAAAAAGGCGCCCATCATAAAAATTGACAAAAAATCGCCGGATCAAAGAAAAATCAAAGCAATTCTTCAAGCGCTAGATGAAGACCCAAGAGCATCACTCAGAAGGATAGAGGAGATGACAAAGATACCACGTACAACAGTCAGTTATTATCTGCACAATTATTTGAACTACAAACTAGCGTATACACGTTGGGTTCCGCACAACCTTAATTCAGTTCAAAAAAATCTAGAGTCCAATCTTCGAAAGAGCTCCTCTCTATATTGGGTGCGTATCAATCCAAGAAGTTTCGCTTTTTAGTAACAGGGGATGAGTCTTGGTTTCAATATGCAACAGAAGCCAAAATCATGTGGATCCCGAAGGATGAAAATCTGCAAACATTCCCGAAGAAAAAAATTGACACACCAATGATGATGTTGTCGGTTTTTTGGGGCGTGAATGGCATCATCGCAATTGATATTCTTCAAAAACCTAATACGATGAATGCTCAGTATCTAATTGACAATGTTCTTACTCAAATTATCAATTCTGATGAGTTTGAGAAATCCAAACAACAAAAACAAAAGTTTGCAATTCATTTTGATAATTCAAGAGTTCACAAAAGTCATAAGGTAATGAATTACTTGGTGGAAAACAATGTCAAAGTTGTTCCAAACCCAATTTCTTCACCTGATATTGCACCCTCTGACTTTTATTTATTCGGCACGCTAAAAAAGAGAGATGAAGGACGCGAATTCGCGAGTCCAGATGATCTTGAAAATTTTGTAAGAGAGCAATTTGAGCAATTTTCTCATGATGATTTAAAGCGTGTCTTTCAAGCCTGGATCGATCGCTGCGAACGCGTGATTGAATCCAATGGTGATTATATTTAAATAAACTTTATATATATGTAACTTGTTTATTTCTATTCGCAGTATTCAGGTTTGTGCTAAACACACCTTTGGACACCCTATATTATTAAAAAAACGATTATGATCGTCGTCCTATTTCTTCATTTTTTCCCTATTTTTTCTCACTTTGACCGATGGAACCAATGTATCGAGCCATGATTCGCATACCAAAAATTCGAAAAAAAATTAAATGATGTCTGTCTAATCAAACCTTAATGTTGAGAAAAGATACCAAATCATATTCAAATTATATGACACAAAATCAAATTTTCATTCTTAAGAATAGTGAAGCTATATAAAATTTAGCTATGTGAGAATATTAATCGTTGTACATTTATAGAATAAGAGGAAATTGCAAAATTTCGAGAATATGAGAATATAAAAATGGTAAATATGCACATTTTTGATATAATTAGAATTTAATAAGAAATGTAATATGTGGGGAAGTGTGATATTGCGAGAAATTATCATACGAGGCAGTGAGTGAGAAAGATTTGGAGAAATTCAATGGTGAATTATAATATAATTGGTGGATAAGATTTAAACATGAGAGTTAAAATGTTTCTAAGTAGTGGATGATTGATAATTATGTGATTTTGACTATTCAACATCTGATTGTTGACTTTGTTCCTTATTTGATGTACTTGTTGAAGTATTGTACCTCAGATAAGGCTCTTAATATTGTTTTTTACGATCAACATCTTCTTACATCGCAGTATGTCATGGCATAATAGTTTTTCAGTAGATGGCTAAGGAATCAGGCTTTAAAAAAAAAAAGAACAAAGCAAAATTTCACATCAAAAAATGCATCATTTATTCAAGACACTAGATGAGTCTAGTAGAGATATGGTTTTGATATAAATAATTACATATAAAAAGATAGATGCTTGTTTTTACTAACAATAAAAATTATGTATATCAAAATAAAAAAATATAATATAATTAATCTTGAATATTATCAAGAGAAAATGTTCTATCTATTGAAGCTAACAATGATAAAACTGGGTCATTGAAAGACTGTCCAAGACATTCAGTCATTAATGTTGAAATTTGATTATCTCTAACATTCAAATTTAATTCTTTGAACTTTTCACTGTATTTCTTCATGTCTTTCTCATCATTTTCTTTCTTCTCATTGACAGTAACAATCTGTTGTATATCTTCAAACTCTTTGATCTTCTCTTTCTTCAATATTGGCAAAGAATTCTGATTCTCTATGCAGAGATATCCAAATCTCTCAACATAAGTAGATTTGAGCATCTCTTTCTCTGCAACTAATGTTCCTCTGTCAGTGTCGTATTTCGGTATTTGATTGATGTGTCGCATGAATTCTTCTTCCGGCCATGATGCAAAAATAAGATGTGATGAGATGGCAAGATGACAGAAATTTGACAATTTGTCAAAACTGCTTGAATGACAACCGTCAAATTTGAGATGAATTAGCGGTTGTCCTTTTTGTAGGAAAATCATCAATGCGTCAATTCCTACGTCACCTATTCTTTGGTCTGTGATATCCAGCACTTTTATACGCTTCTTTGATGCTAGATATCTAAGAACAGGTATCAACAACTGTCCATAACAATAAGAAAAGTCACTACAACCTCTGATGTAAAGAGATTCCAAATTTTTCAGCTGACAAATGGCAAAAGAGAAAGCTCTGAAGCCTTGGGATGATTCGTATATGTTTATTGACTGTGAAATCGAAAGGGAACGAAGTTGTGTGTTGAATCTGAGAAATGTAGCGAAAAGTTGAGAATCTTTAGGGTTCATTACGTTGTTATCGAAGAAAATACGCTCAAGGGACTTGTATCCGTTCCTTTCTGCTGCTAAAAGTTCTAATAATTTCGAAAAATCGTTTGGATCCATGTGAATCCTGGAAAGATCAATTCCGGAGACACATATCTTGCCATTGGAGATCGCATTGAATATGGATGTGATAGAATCAAGCGTAAAAGTGCAATCAGAAAGATCTAAAAATCCAATTTTTGAAGGAATCCTTTCAAAGCCTAATGGTTGCATGAATTTGTTTCCTGAGAGGCATATTTCAGTTAATCCGATGTCAAATGAAACAATATTCATGAATAATTGAGAAATATCCGTATTTGACTTTGAAACTTCGATTCTTTTGATGCATTTGGATGTGAGAGCCCATGATGAGTTGGCAATACTATTAATCATAAGATGAATGTCAGGAATACCTGTCAATTTGGAAATTTCGAGACATTCTAAATTATGGAAGCAATTATTAAACAAAATTGTCTGGATAATGGTCATAAGGCTCTGAGAAGTGAGAGTTGTGTTGACAAATTCCAATCCTTTGACTCTTTTTGAATGATCGGTTAAATTTTCAAAGAAAGAGATAAAAGCTGGAGAAGAACAATCGCAATTCTTAAAACACCATGTAACTGGTAAGAAAGTGGCCTTATCAAAGAGAGAATTCACGGTTTGAGCAGCGTTCGTAAAATCGCAATCATTAAAGATTATCCGCTCTAGGAATTGGTTACATGCGAATATGGAGTAGCAAATCTGAAATATTTTTGCGACATTGCATTTATATAAAATAAATTTGTGTAAATCTTGTTCGAAAGTCAATGCTAATGCCAAAGGCTTGATGAGCATAAAGTTGCTAATTGCATTATTGATTTCGAAGTTGTGGTAAGGTAAAGAATCATTTGTATAAAAAACAGACATTTCTTCGGGAAATAGCTCGATTCCATAGTGCAAAGCGCATGATCCGATCCTATCTGCGAAAACGTGGCGAGATTTATATGATTTGGCAGTGGTTTTCATGTTATAGCTGCCTGAATTTTGGAAATTAAAAGAAATTGGTAATAAGCTTGGAGAAAATTGTGCTTGACGAACAAAGTATATTAAAAGTGCGATTTGTTCTATATTATCTGCTCGAATTCTAATTTGTTCTGTTTGGCTACTAATATTACAGCTTGTTCCTCCGATACTGATTGAAATCATATCGAAGTATGACATCTGAGTTGTTACTTCGGACATTCCAAGTGCTTTTCTGCGACCTAGGAAAATTCCATTTGTGCTGACAACAAATATTCTTTCCTGAGTGCAATTTGTTGAACTAATCCAATGCACATTCCCATAATAAAGCACATGAGCTGTTCCGCGTTTCAAATTTGGGCTCATAGACCATATAAAGTTCTCTAATTCATTTTCCATACTTTTTCGAGTTTTCTCACTTTTGAATTTTACAAAAATTTTGAATAAGATAATAATAATTTTCCTTTTAAATATGAAAAACAAGCTTGTTTTGTAATAAACAGAAATTCATCAAAAGTGACAGCTCTCAATTTTTTGACATTTGTAAATTCTAAATTGAATGAGAAAAATGAAATAATACTAAGCATAATACAATATTCTAGATTTAATTATAATTAGGAAAAAGTTAGTTTTGAGAGTACTTTTCATAGGCATATAGAATGAAATCTTCTGAAAAATAATATCACATAAACTCATATTATTTTCTAATATATAACTATTTTATATAAAAATCAAATTCAATGATCTTAAAAGCGAAGGATAAACCTCAAAATTTACGAATATAATGAGTGGGAATATAATGCTTATCTATCATAAAACCATATGAAATATCAATTTTTGCTTTACGCCTAATTTTTGACGACAATTAGCAAAAAATGTTAAATGTTAACACTCAGTCCATTTGAATATGAAAAATAAAATTGACTTTGATTAAATGTTTTTATTTATCATGCAATTCTTCTTGCGACCAAAGATTTGAATAAAAGTTCAAAAAATAAGATAGCTTAAAAAATAATATACGGTAGTGTTTACTAATAGATGAATAGTATATAAATTCTATTAAAATGGATTTGATCCAAAAAAATATAAAACCAAAAATAATTGTTATAATTTAAATGAAGAAGTAATTTAAAACGATTTTATTTATGATCAAATTTTATATATTTTTTTGGATCAAATCCATTTTAATAGAATTTATATACTATTCATCTATTAGTAAACACTACCGTATATTATTTTTTAAGCTATCTTATTTTTTGAACTTTTATTCAAATCTTTGGTCGCAAGAAGAATTGCATGATAAATAAAAACATTTAATCAAAGTCAATTTTATTTTTCATATTCAAATGGACTGAGTGTTAACATTTAACATTTTTTGCTAATTGTCGTCAAAAATTAGGCGTAAAGCAAAAATTGATATTTCATATGGTTTTATGATAGATAAGCATTATATTCCCACTAATTATATTCGTAATTTTTGAGGTTTATCCTTCGCTTTTAAGATCATTGAATTTGATTTTTATATAAAATAGTTTAAGGGTTTCGTTTTGCGAAAAAAACGTACAATACGCAATTTCGCTAAAAAACATTTAGCTAGCAATTTCGACCTTTGACTCCACTCAAGACGTCACTTTTTTAATTTTGCGGTATCATATTTTTGGAAAATCTTTATGAATATTATATAAAAAGTCTCTTTAATATCTATATTTCATATTTTTATCGATTTTTAAAGTTTTTGCGAAAAGTATTCAATTATTTTTGCTATTTGGTCGGGTAAATGTCAGATTTGCGACATTTTCTGATATGATATTCAGATTCTACGTTGATAATAATGCTTATAGAACCCTCTTGCTATTGTGTCAAAATTGCGAAACCGATAGCAAAAATATCTCGCAATATCAAAATTGAGATATTGAGTGAATTATGCATTATAGAGATTAAAAATCTGATTTGTGAAAACATCTCATCAGTTTCTAGCTAATTCAAAAATCTTTACTATCTTATTCGATTAAAATGAAAAGGGAATAGTTTCATTATGCTTTAAATGACAGCCTTATAATATAATCATAGTTTTCGCTCAATATGCAGCATTTTTTTTTCGAAATCTATGGTCAATGTCCTAAATACTGATTGCTTTGCATTCATATCTCTTACATTTTCTATACCCACATCACTATTCATTGCTATTCCTATCTTTTTCATTTTTGTTTGTTTCTCATAATTTCTCAAAAAACACGATAACTTGATATTTGTAAATATCATACTTTATAACGTAAATAAGAACTTGACCTATTAAGAAAAGCAGTAATGAAAAGAAAATCTGAAATTCATAAAAATTACAAGTTTCTGATGACAATTAGCTTAATTAAACCAGGTACAAGATTATATAATTGTATTTTCTATCCAATTATCCATATAATATCTTATCCAGAAAAAATAACTTGATCAATACCAAATGATTTTTTAACTAGTAAATAAAGTATTTTCTTTACACACACATTGTATATCATAGTTTTTTTTTTTGGTTTCGCAAAACATCCAAAAACAAATATGCTATAAAAGTGACAATTTTAGCAAAACGAAACCCTTAAATAGTTATATATTAGAAAATAATATGAGTTTATGTGATATTATTTTTCAGAAGATTTTGTGTTCTTCTTCAAAATTTTATTTTTTTATTAAAAAGAATCTTTACAAAATATACATTTACTTTAATTAATATTTAAAAACGTGCTCTATCAAAAGTTCCAAAAATTCAATATTTTAGCTTTTCTGAGGTGTCACTTTTGATGAATTTCTGTTTACAACAGTTTATATATGAGTAGTATATCATTTGCCTAAATCTGATTTGCAACGACGATCTCAAAAATAACGATTACTTTTTACATTATAAAGTAAACAAGAAAAAATGGGATGCGCTTCTTCCGTCCCACGAAAAAGCGTACATCAGATTGAAGAGAAGAAACGGCCAAGCAAGGACAAGGATAATCGTGTCAAGGGGGAGAGGAGTGATACCTCAGAAACCGAGTCCGACCCTTATGTCCTACATACAACTGCTGCACCACCTCTAATTCTCGGAAGCAAAACCCCAATGATGTCAACAGAAATGTCATTGGATGGATTCCAAATTAGAGATTCCCCAAGCTTCTTTAATCCACTAGAAAAACCAACAATATTCGAATACGAGTTCCAACAGCATATAGGTCATGGTTCTGCTTCCGATGTATTTTTGGTTAAAAACCAGGAAACAGGAATCATGTACGCAGCAAAAGTTTACGATCAAGATTATTTATATCGTATGTCAATAGGTGAATCCGTACCACCGATCGAGAAGGTTTCACGTGAAATTCAATTAATGTCAGAAATTAATCATCCCAATATAGTTCCTTTGATTGAAATCCTGGACGATCAGCCTACACATTCATTAATTATTATACTCCCCTTTGCAGAAAAAGGTTCCCTCTCTAAGAGTAGTTGGAAAGCAGATCCGCTTCCAGAAGCGGAAGCTAAAAACACCTTTAGACAGATTGCCTCCGCTCTTCAATATTTACATTCTTTAGATATTATTCACCGAGATTTAAAACCGGAAAACATCTTATGTTTCGCAGATGGTCATTCTGCTATTAGCGATTTTTCAGTCTCCTTAAAATTAGAAGATCCTAACGAAATGCTCGAAGATACAGAAGGTACGCCAGTTTTTTACTCCCCTGAGCAATGCTCTGGCGAGCCTTACCTCGGAAAACCGGCAGATTGTTGGGCGTTCGGTATTGTTCTCTACCTCATGATTTTTGGAAAGCTACCGTTTTTCGAGGCTGATGATGAGGAAATATATAGAACGCACTTTTTTCATATCTCTCAGGTTATCAGTACGGAAGAACTTACATACCCTGACACTAGTAATTTGTCGAATGAACTCGTGGATCTTTTCCATCACATATTAGATAGAAATCCTGCTACGCGATATAATATGGACCAAATTTGTTCTCACAAATGGTTCAGCTATGATGAATAGTAAATTTGTTTGTTATTTGTTGATTTATTAAATCGAATCTTGTTTGTTTTATTAAATAAATATATCTGTTTATTAAAAACTACCTCATCCTTTTGTTCCCTTAACTCTAGATGGTAATTTCATGAATATCCGTTATTACATGCATCGCTATTTTTCTGTAAATTTCAATAATTATTTATTAATCAATAGAATGCAGATAGAATGCACTAGGAAAACTGCTGAAAGTCGTAAATAAAAAAAATTGATTGAAATTTTCAACGCAATTGACCTTGATATATACCGAAACATATCGCTGATTTTAGATATGCACTTATATTCAACACTTTTTTTAAGTGTCTGGATAAAATTTTCCTCCGATCACTTCCTTCATTTTTCAAAAAAATGAGTGATATTATTGGCATAGACTTTGGTAATAAGAATTGTATCATAAGCGCTGAAGTTAATGGGTCAGTAGATGTCATTGCTAATCAGAATGCAAGCAGAGCAACACCAGCAATTGTTACATACACAAATAAAAGGAGATTTGTTGGTGATCTTGCAAAGATGCAGCAGATGGAGTTCTACAAGGCCACCATTACAAAGATTAAGTCTCTTATTGGAATGAAATTCGATTCTGTTGAGAAAAAGCAGATTGAGCCATTATCTACTGTTAAACTTGTTGAACTTGAAGATAAGTATACAGGCGTATCAATTCAATACAATGATACTGAAATTGTCATGAGACCAGAGCAAATTGTTGCTTATCTTCTCAAGGAACTTGTGAAGATTGCTAAGGCTCAAGTACCAAATGCAGATAAAGCAGTTATTGCAATCCCACCTTGGTGGACCCATGAGCAGCGTCAAATTTTACTCAATTCCGCCAAAATTTCTGACATCAACATTCTCGGCTTGATTAACTCAACAACAGCTGCAGCAGCCTCATACGTAAAGCTTAACGATGATAAGCTTCCTCCAAAAGAAGCAAAACCAGTTCCAATCGTAATTGTTGATATTGGTGACTTCGCAATGAACGTTACAGTTGCTCTTATCAAGAAAGGATACTTACATATCGTTGCTACCGATTCCGATGATACTCTTGGCGGAATTCACTTCACAAACGAGTTACTTCCATTTTTATTGAATCGCACACAGCAAAAGTACAATCTTGATCCACGCCAGAACCCACGTGCATGGATCAGATTCCAGGAAGCAGCAGATCGCTTGAAGATGACTCTTTCGATCAATCAATCCGTTGATTTCGAAATTTCAAGCTTGATGAACGACATCGATGTCAATTTCGTTGTCAAGAGGGATGATTTCAACCAGCTTATCCAAGGTCTCGCCAACAGATTGCACGAACCATTGTTACATGCACTTGAATTAGCAAACATCAAGAAGGAAGACCTTTATGCAGTCGAATTAGTTGGTGGTGGCTCCAGAATACCATTGATCAGAGAAGTTATCTTCCAAACAATCGGAAAAGAGTTTCCACAAGTATTAAACAACGATGAGTGCTTCTCAATGGGCTGCTCTTACATTGCCCAGGAAAAGATCGATCTCCAGGATATTACTAACACAGAAGGTTCTTACAAAGATGGAGAAAACGCTGATGTTGTATTATTCAAGAGATTTTCACCAATTCCAGCATCAGCAAAGTTCACAGTTGATGTCGAAGGCAAGAAGAAGATCGACATCAAGTCAGACAAAGGTCCAATCGGTGAAATTAACCTCGAAGTCAATGATCCAGCAAAAGTCAAAGTTGAACTCGAAGTTTCACTCTCAATCTCATCAATGTTCAATGTAAACACAGTTTCTGTCATCCAGGAAGATGAATCAAAACCGGTTCCTCCTGTCACTTTTGTTTACAAAGCTATCGGAGAATTTAGTGACGAAAAGCTTAAGGAATACAAAGATTTGGAAGCCAAGATGTCGGAAGACGATGAAAAAGAGAATGCCATCGACAACGCGAAGAATGAATTAGAAAGTTTAATCTTCGAAGCCAAAAATGCTCTTAACAGAGACTTCCCAGACAATTTCGATCCAGCATCAATCAACAAATACAAGAAGGATGTTGAAGAAATCGAAACATGGTTCTCTGACAATGAATTCGACAGATTCCCAATCGAAGAGTACCAAAAGCGCTCTGAAGCGATCAATTCCTTCTTCAAACCAGCCCAGGAAAGATACCATCTCTTCAAACAGCTTACAGATGAGATCACTTCCCTTAAAGATAAAGCAAATGATTTATTAGTCCAAGTCAAGACGGATGCTGAAAGAATTGATGGTGGCGAGAAGGAAGAACTACTCAAGCAGATCGCAGAATTCATCGAATCAGCCGACAAAGCCCTCAGCGAACCAAAACACGACGAACCGAAATACAAATCATCAGATTTCTCTGACAAACTTAAGACTCTTGAGACAAGAGTTGCTGCCAGAGCCAACTTACCTCTCAAACCAGCTCCTGCTCCACAGAAAAAGCCAACTGTTTTAACAGTAGACGAAGCAGAAGAAGAAAAACCAGAACCACCGAAAGCAGAAGAAGTTCCAACATCTCCAAAGGTTGAAGAGCCAAAACAAGCTGAAGAAAACGAAGAGGAAGAAGTTGATGAAGTTTATGATTTCTGGGGAAGACCAGTGGACCATCGTATGACATCCTCCAATATTAGAAGACCATCGTACGTCGAAGAACCTCACGAAGAAGAGGAAGAAGATAAGACTGATTACGATGATTACATTTACGACTCATATGGCAACGTTGTTGGTCGCCGTGATAAGCAGATGAATCCTCGCTGCAAAGAAGTTGTTTGCGAAGACAACGATGGCGAGGAATACTACGAAAACCC
This sequence comes from Trichomonas vaginalis G3, assembly GCF_026262505.1. Lineage (NCBI taxonomy): Eukaryota > Parabasalia > Trichomonadida > Trichomonadidae > Trichomonas > Trichomonas vaginalis. The sequence goes on along the minus strand of NW_026529273.1, from coordinate 25,075 downwards.
ATTGGCAACGTTATTAGGCTGCCCACAGAAGAAGAAGAAACAAAGCAAGAAGAAAGAAGTGAAGAAGGAAGCCAAGAAAGAGGAAGTTGACGAATACGAGAGATTGTTAGGCCAATACAGAGAATTTGGAAAGAAATTCGATAAAGAAATGGAAGATTTGAGGAGAAAGGCAATAGATATCAAACGTCGCGAGATAGAATTGGCAAAAGAAAAGGAAGCAATTCTTGGAAAAGTCAGAAAATTACGAAATACAAAAGAACAAATGGAAAACGAACTTTACAGAGCTCAGGAAAGAAAGAGAAGAGCCGAAATGATGAAGAACGCTTACCAAAACTACATGAATACCAATGGAGGTGAAGCATTTGACTTCCTTGGCCCAACTTTCCAGTCATTGTTCCAGCAGGCATTTCGTGATGCTGCAATGAGACAACAGCAGCAACAGAGGCAGCAACAACAACCAAGACAGCAAACACAGCAAAATCAGAACCAGCCAAGAAGTATTCCAGGATTCAGAGGACCATTCTATAGCCCACAGTTCGGATATCCAATCTTCTTCTAAATTTTTTTCTTCTTATTTTTACTTTAAAAGATTTCATCGGAAAAAATTGTTAAAAATCAATCGAATGGAATCATATCATGAACATTCAAGTAAAAATACTCTAAATTTATTAATTTAATTGGATTTTTTTACAAAATTTTGATTGAAAATAGAGCCAAAGTGATTTTTTTTGGAGATTTCTAGCATTGATTTATCGAAATTCTATTTGTTAGTGATGTTTCCGTGTTTAATGCATAGATCTGATATATATTATTATAATAAAAAAATATCTCATTTTATTTGTTCAAAAATGCCCATGGTTAATAAAGATTTTGTATTTTTATGGCATGAAATTCCTGATATCATCTAAAAATTAGCAGATAATCCTTAATATCTTTTGAATATCAAATGAAATAATGAAATTAAGATAAAAAATATGCTAAGTTATAAACAATATTCTAAAAAATGTTTAGTAGATACGGTGAACCTTGCCCATTGTGGACTTGAGTACGATGGAGCCGATTGATTGCCAGCCCTTCTTAAGAAGTGTGACAACGTAGTTTGTGCAAAGTGTAAGGTTCTCGAAAACCTGGCGCTCTGTCATGTTGACATTGCCGATTGGGATACCGAAAGCGACGGACTTCTTCAGACGGATATTAGCTGTGCGCTTAACTTCATCAACAACCTTAGCGACTGTATCTGTCTTGATGTTTGTTGGGAACTTGTTAGCACGTGTGTAAACCTGACCAAGGACCTTGTTGACCTGACCGATGACATCTGGGGAAGCAAGGAAGAGGTGGTGGCGCTTTGTCCAGGCCTTGACGACCTTCTTCTCCTTGTTGAAGTTGGTAAGTGTTGGAAGATCGTAAGCTGGGATGTTGAGCTTTTGGGCTTCTTCGCAGTGGACCTTGTTACCAAGGACACCGATGCGAACGTTTGGACGGATGATGTGTGGGAGCTTGATGGAGCCGACGAAACGCTTATCCTTAGAAACGTTGTAGCCCTTGAGCTTGAGCTGGATATCGACTGTCTCGAGGAATCCGCGCTTCTTTGTCTTGGCGCCCTCAAGAACGTCCTTGATAGCCTTCTGGAGTGTTTCCTGGTGAAGATGTGTCATTTAAATAAAAAGGCCATGCTATCATTTAGGGGTTGACTCTTTGTCTCCCCTTAAAATTTTATTTGTCAGAATTTATTTGTCAAAAAAATCATCATCGCTTTTTTAACTAAATTCTAATGAATACCAATAGTCTTTCGAATTTAAAATGGACATTACCATCCAGTAGTAATCAAAAATCTATGAATTCAGAAAAATCAAAGAGTTGGGGAGCTCCAAATACAAAATCTCGTGGCTTAACTAATATTCTTAACTTGAAACTAGGAGAAATGAATCTTCCGTCTTTTCACTTCGGAACTGGTGCTACTTTTAATTCTACACGAACACCCAAAGAAAAATTTGAATCATATTCTACCGGAAAACACTAAAGCCCTTACTTACCGTACATAGTTATTATGTTGTCTTCAATGTATCATATTATTGATATGAAGAATGCAAACTATTCATTATTTCCTCCAAAATTAACCATTTGCGCGTCACAATTTAACTGATAAGCAGATCTGTTGATTTATTCAGAGTTTCCATAGATAAGAAGCAGAGTTACCATTGAAAAAAATAACTTCTTGTGAATTTTTACTGTTTTACAAGGAGCACAATTGCTCTTGCTTTACGTATCTTGTCAATGTTAGTTGTATGTTTAATTTTTTGTTTTTCTTCATCAAAATGGACATCATTTTATAATTTCTAAAAAAATGAGTAATATTTATAAAAATAACAAACAAGAAAGAATATTTTATACATATATTCTAATTAGCAACTTTCAATATTGCATCTATACTAAATTTCTCTGCTATTTCGTCTAAAACAGACAAAATGTGGTATTCTCGAGTGGTTCCTTCCAAACACTCGTTGATAAGTGCTTCCATCTCTGGATTTACGTTTAATTTCGTCAATAATTCTGGATTTGAAAGAGAATTTTCAAGATATTTTCTTGATTTTTCCTGATTTTCTTCTTTTTCTTGGTAAATGTCTTTGATTGTTGCTGCAAACTCATTAGATCTTATTGTAGCAATCAAATCATCATCATTTATTGGATCTCCGTAACAAATCTGGAAAGTTGCCTCCATGTTGTCAATCATCTCGTGATTTTCCAAAATATTATCAGAAACAGCATATACATCATCAAAGAAACCAAAGAATCTGTGTAACGATCGATGAGGGAAAGATGATTTGATTTGATTTTTATAAACCAAATCACAAAGATCTAAGAGCTCCTCGTAGTTGCTTGGTCTACAGTCATCGAAATAAAGCTCTTCTATTTTATTTTCATTGATCATTTTCGTCAAAATTTTCAAAGAATCTGATTTTATTTGTTGTCCGGTCAAATCAAGGAGTTTCATCTTCCTTTTGGACAATTCATCCAATGCTGGTGCTAAAAAGTCACCATACGTCACATCCATCCTTCCATTTGATCTGATCGAAAGACTTTCGAGGTTTTCAATGGATAGAAGGCCTGTAAAGAAGTCTGTTGTCATTTTGAGGTTCTCTTTGCAACTAATTGTGTTGTTTAACGATACAAATTTGAGATTTTTTTGCAAAGATAAAAATCTTTTGAATTCGAACAGTTCTTCTTTGTTCATTTCGTTGTCATCATAGAAGAAACATTGTAGGGATGGTATAAATGTGTTCATGTCGGTCAAATTTTCATAAATATCACGAGCAATCGAAGGAAAGATCGTTAAATCAGAAAGATCGAGTCCTCTCAAATAAATTATGCCAGACGATGCAATTTGAAAGAGGTTTATCAAATTTTGACTTGAAATCTTGCAATGTCTTAGATCTAAGAAAGAAAGCTGTTTCAAAGGTGTAGGAGTTCTCAGATCAACATATCTTTCTGCATTTGACCTTCTGCACCTCAAAATTTTCAATCCGGAATCAAATTCAACAATTTTAATTAAAAGCGTCGAAGAATCCAAAGAACAGTTACTTATATCTATTTCATTGATTGTCTGGTTATGAACAACCCAATCCGATGATAAAATATTCGAAATATCATCGTAAATATTATAACTTTCATTTGTATTCAAAAATTTGATTGTTTTCAAGGATTTGTAGCATTCCTCGAACAAAATGTTTGAGAATATGTCATTCATTGTCGTTTTCTCCATTTTGCAGCTGTTAAATTCAAGATATTCAATTGATTTCGTAATTTCTGGTATTTTCGTGTAGAATTGGAGGAAATTGAATTGATCACAGATGCATTTATCGAATATCCATTGAGATGGCATGAAAAGATGAGAATTTTGGAGTAAAATTTTCAAATTTTCCAAAGTTTCTCCGAAATTGCAGGAAATGAATATAATCTTGGTTATGAACTTCCCATAGATGAATAGATCATTACATCTTGAAAGAAATGTTGAAATTTCAATCGAATTCAAAAATAAATTCGAAATTGTTTTTTCGGAGGCAAGTCCTAAGATTAGTTGACGAACATAAGGAAAATCTAACTTATCTGTTGTTATTTCGTAGTTTTCGTCGATCAATTCTATTCTTTGAGTGATTTCTTCGAGAATTTCATCATTTAACTCTAATTTTGTGAAGAATGAGCATGAAATAATCCTGTCTGTGATAATGTCATCTGAGTAAGGCTGTGTTGACTCGAAATGAGGCTGGTATTCCGGTGGATAATGTGTAGATAAAGGTAAAATTTCAATTGGGAACTGTAAAGTGCGAATAATGTATGTAAATAGTGTAAGTGTCATTGCATCTTCTGTTTTAATCTTAATTCTATCTGTATCATTACTAAAATCTGCAGTTTCTGCAGTAGAATTGATATGCATAAGATCGAATATGGGCATTGACTTTACTTGAGTGAATGTTTCATCATTTTTCTCATAAAGGAATATTCCATGAGTCGCTAAAACAAAAATAACTTTTTTATTTACTCCTCCTTCAAGTTCTTGCTCAACTTCCTGGTATTGGAATATCATTGTCTTCGATATGTTAAGGTATGGGTCTAGTTCAGCTAAAGCAGAGCGAATTTCAGGAGTAATCATGAAAAATATTGACAAAATTGTTAATTTTGTTGTAGAATAAGAAATCACATATTTCTGTTATATAAAATATTTTATTAAAAATAACTTATCCACATTTTGGACGATACCTTGACTGTTGGTGTCAAAAATTTAAGATGACTATCAGTGTTCTGCGATCTTTGATATACCTGGCTCTACTAACTATATTAGCGATATTCTCCAAAAAATTTGAGCAATAACTATATAGAAATAGCTTCATCTCAGCAATTATCCTTAATAATCTGTTTGTACTGCAGTTATTGCAAGTTTATAGTGTCAATATCCTAACTCAGGTTACATAATGAATCTATTAATTTTCTTTCAATCAAATAAGAATTGATTCATCAGAAAATTAATATATTATTGAATGAAGCAGTTGAATGTTATTTTAAAAGCTTCACATTACACCACATTCTGGCAAATAAATAGCATGTTTATGGAAAAATAATGAAGAAATTGTAAATTGGTCATACAACAATAAGTTAATGGAATATAAATGACAATCATGAGCATTACATGAAGTGAAGATGCTGTTTGGTTGGCTGTGATCTAATTAGAATTTGTTTTTCATTTAAAAATCGCATGGATGAATTTCTGACAATTCTCAATTGATGCATTTGACAAAAAAAATGAAATGTTATCATAATTTGTGTTTGGATAAAAGGAATGATTTCAGATAAATTGAATTGAAAATAATCGGAGATATATATATTCAAAATTTGATTTCAAAATGTTTCTATTTCTCCTTAATCTTTTTGATGGTGCCGATCCCAATCGCACAAAACCAGTAAATTTTCGTCAATGCCCAGGTCAGGAGCATCAATATTTCTCATTAAAAAAATTTGAAATTTTTCATCCAAAAGATACAAGAGGAATTCCATTAGTAATTCGAGCAATTGCAGAACTAAATCATAAAGTGGAAGATCCGAAGCTAGAAATACAATTAGTTAAAGGTAGAATTCCTTATTTCAGAAAAATTGATGATCTTTGTCAACCCGGTATATTAATATGTCCTGCATCATTCTCACAACTCGTTTATGGTATACAAATTACACTTTCTCCAATAATTCCGGTTGGAGATTACACATTACGGCTTATTTTTAGAGAAAAAGATAAAAAACTTTCATGTTATGAATCGCAAATGCCTATTGTTGATTTAGATCTCGAAAGATATCAACTTGAAGCAAGGATCAAAATTGAAAGAGAATTATGGGAACAATATCGAAGAGAACAAGCAGAAAAGAAAGGTTAATCCAATGATGCGGTTATCTATGTTTTTTATAATAATAAGGAAATTATTTTATCCTTCATTATTTTTTATTATATGTTATTATTAGTAAAGTGTTGTGTTATATATATATACTCTAAATTTAATTGGTTTACCCCGGGTTACAGGGCACAGAAATTAAGATGATGTGTTTCGGTCCGAAGACCTCCGGCATCATCCCGTGTTGTTTTTTGTAGTTTGCGTTTAGCAAAGCAAGCCCCTCAGTTGCCTTCATAGGGAACTCTACGTCCTTGGACAAAGACAAAAATTTGAATGATTTACAACACATCAAATACAAAATTTAAAATCAGAAGAACTTGTCAAATTCTCAAATTTCATTCAATTTTTCCATTATCCGAAAACGAGATATTTTGATGATTTTGTATAATAAAATATAGGGTTAAGGATGTCAATTTGGAAGAAAAGTGAGAAAATTCCTAAAATGCTTAAAATGAATTTTCCAAACGTACTTTTTTATCTCATTTTTTTGATTTTGAAAAAAATTTGGAGAGAAGAACTCTTCGTTTTTGAATTTTGTCACGATGGTTTTAAAGTATATTAGACACATGTATTGATATTACTATTTTTGTATATTTTGAGAGAAAATCCCTAAAAAGTGAGAAAATCTAAGACGGTTTGAGAAAATATATAAACTATTGAAAATTTGAATTAAACTTCTAATTTGGAAAAAAGAAATTTGGAAAGAAGAAAATTCAAAAATCGAGATTTAGACTCAGTATCAAATGGAGAACAAAATGTTTCTTCATATGAAGGAAAAAATTTTCTTGTGAAGAAATAGAGTTTTTAAAATTTTATTGTATGTAATGAAATAAACAAATATTAAAATTATTTTTTGATAACAAGAAAATTCCCAACAGAAAATATTTGAGACAAAGAAAAAAAGAAAATTGAAAAATATTACTCTCCTTTACATTTCATGAGATTTTCAATTTATTTTCATAAAATTGACAATTTTATACGTTTAGATGAAAATAAGTGATTTTGCTTGAAATAGAAATTATTATTTGTTTACAGCTATCAAATAGATTTTTGCTATTTTGATTAAAATTTGTTAATCAAATTAATAATTTTTTTTCTAAATATCTTAAATATCTGGATCACTCACTGATACGATGAATTAAACGATAAAAATAATACAAACTCAACTAAGTTTCCTGTCTTTCAACCAAAAAATATTATGCAATTTAAATTAAATTGTTTATTCAAAGATAAAACAAAGATAAAGTAATTATAATTATCATATACTTTATGAATAACTCTCTAATTGGATAAGATTTTCGTAAAAATATTTTTATTAATATCGATAAGAATATGTTTACCTACTATCACAACATATCGATAAACAAGAGTAGAGTGATTTTTATCATCGAAACTTTTTAAAAGCTGTAAGCAGGAAGTAATAATCTTGTTTTTTCTGAGTTAGTTGTAGAACTATTGATGCCCGAGTTATCATTGTGATGCAGAAGGATATCAATGTACTGACTGAAGGATATGAATTGAATTGAATTTTATTGAATTTCAATTTGATCAAAATTTGTTGAAATGATATGAATGTGTCAACATCTGTATCACTCTCTTTCACTCCTTCCTTATTCTTTCGAGAACGAAGCTAGCTCAGCTTTCGCTGAGCGAATTGACACTTTTGATGTCCTAAACGTACATGCTCTCAAATTTATCGAAAAAATTATACCACCTAAACTAGTATATTCTTATTTTAAATATGATATTATCCTTATATTCCACACTAAAATTCATTTAAATCAACTTTTAAAAAAGTTCGAATCCTGCGCGTCTCACTTTTTAAATTTTCGAAAAGGAAAATTATATTCTCCTAAAGTGAAAACAATTTTCCGAATTGACATCCTTAGTAGGGTTGCTAAATTTTTTCCATGTTTAAATCTTGGAGGATCTTAAGATAATAAAAGTGACACCAGAGAAAAAAACACAAAATAATATGGTGAAGCGAACCAAAGTAACTATTTGATATTTAAGTATAAAAAAGCTATATGTATCCTAATTTTCAGAATTTAGCAAAAAAATTATTTAAATTTAAGGATGCGCTCACCATGTCAGATTTTTCATGCATGTATAACTTTTGATAGACTTAAACCTAGAATCTATTATTCTGCTATATATATTAATTTTTTATAAACTATTTTGATTAATGTTTTTAAATAATAATTGTTTTTCACAATAATCAGATTTGATTTTTGGCCAAAATCGTAAAATATAAAAATATCAATCCATCACAATATTTTAAATTCTAATGATATTCTACCCTATTGATGGTATGGCTGGAAAATTAACATTCATGAAGTTATTAGATTAGGAAAATTGAATGGACCCTATTCAATTTTTTGATTTTCCTCTCAATATTATAAAAGATATAACTCAAGAACATGTGACATCAGAAATAGTTCACACAATCAAAAGGATATATTCCTTTTTGGATAAAAGCCTGATGGAACGATATTTTAAAAATATATTACTAAAATGAAAATAAAAAATCTAATTTTATGAAAATAAATGTTTCTTCAAAAGCATGCAAACCATATAAAATTTGCATGAGGAAAAAAATTCTGATATCAGTATTAGTTCACAGTATCTATTATTCGGACCTCTGGATTTTTTTGAAAAATCGCGACAGACTTACCATCATGTATTTTTGCGTATTTGTAATGCATATATAGTATGTATTACGAGTCTATTCTTTGATTTTTTTTTCTGATGAGTTTTTGAAATTTGATTATACAATTATATTGATTTTTTATATAAGAAGTGTAGGATAATGTAATTCAATATGAGTATATTGGTGTTAGCTTGCTCATTTAAAAAATAAAAGTATATTACTATATTTGCTAATTATTCATGGAAGAATCAATAGATATTTTGTACACAGCTTTATGAAAGTGTGCCTAAACAAGATCAAGCAACATAGGTAACAAAAGTCATTGCTGTGTCAATATCTTGCATTAGTGGGAAATTGTAAACGGCTATCAAAAAAAGTGCAGAAAATTCAAATGTAAGAGAAGAAAATATCATAATTATTGTAAAATAATAATAGGTACATGCAAATAAAGATTATTTTAATGGAATTATGGAAAAATATTATTCACTTTTAAAATTTTTACACTTTTGAATACTATTCAGAAATTCTTTGAAAATTTAAAAATCATTCAACTCAATATCAAAAGGGATCTAGAGCCTCAAAGTTTTACTATCATAATAATTACATATTCTAAGCATTTTTATGGAATGTTAGTGCATCCTTAATCAAATAAACTTTGTATTGGCTTAAAAGAAATAATATCACAATGGTAACTGAATGGGTCATATTTTAGCTAAATGTTTAAGGTGAGTCTTTCGTTGTTTAAATTGGAATAACTTTCGTATTGTGAAATATCGTTTCCCTTCAAAGGTAACTTGTAGTATCATGTCTGTAGAGTAATATTTCAAAAAATCAAAAAAATTTCAAGACCCTCTAGGATCGTCCAAGATCATCAAAATCTTGGAAAAAAGTTTTTTTGAATGGTTTATACCTCTAAAATCAATGGTTTACATAAGATCTTTAGGGGTGTGAATTGAGCCCCAAAGAGAATGTGACAACACATTCAAAATCATCCAGAAATTTAAGTTATGATATTTTATCAAATATATGCTCCTCATTAATAATAATAATGGTTTACTTGATATTTATACCTGTTTTAAAAGGAGTCCTGTATATCCTACAAAATCTGACATTTGTAAAGTTTCAAATCTGACATTTGTAAAGTTTCAAATCTGACATTTTGTAAATAGTCCAAGTTGTCAGATTCATCCTTGGCGCCAAAATTTAAAAAAGTGCCATAATCTCATGGTGGACTACAGCTGGTGTCGCCGCCGACTATCCACTTGCTGGGATGCTACGCAGCCTTTGATCTGGCCAATCTTAGTGCTGCTCCATCCACATCAGCAAGTGATTTCGGCGGGGGATCTCCAATCGGTCTTCCATAAGGGTTACGCAAGCCAGAAGCGCAATACCTGTGCAGTCTAGCTGCTAGGATATAGTAGCTAGGCTGTGTAGGTATTGCGCTTCTGTCGATATTAGTTATACGTTATTGCCCTCGTTGACTATAGTACTACTCCCTTAACCTCCGAGGGTTAGGGGAGTAAATTTGCTTGAAATGGGCAATGTTCATTACGAAATCTCTCATTCGATGAGAGACTTCGTAATGAACACTACCTTAAAGTACTCTTACTACTCTTTCCTAGTTACCAAAAGGCCTAGGATTCTGTAATTAATCGAATAGGGCAGAGTTCTTCCGAAGTCTCTCATTTGATGAGAGGCCTCGGAAGAACTTTGTCCTAGTATAATGTAGTTGTGGTCTCTAACAATTTATGTGTCAGAGAATGTACTTTTACTCGAATAGAGCAGAGTTCTTCCGAAGTCTCTCATTTGATGAGAGGCCTCGGAAGAACTCTGACCTAGTGTAATGTAGTTGTGGTACTTGGCCCACAAAGAGCGAGAGAATATGTCTGTAATTCGTTTGTGCTGAAGTTATCTGGATTTTCCTCAAATGAGGAAGGAAATCCAAAAAAACTTCAGCACAAGTTAATGCAGATGTGGTTCTCTGGCTCTTTGCTGGCCAGAGAACGAATAAAAATTTTTTGTTGTGAGTAGGCTCGATGAATACCTACTCACTACAAATATACGTTATTTTTTACTTTCCTATGAGAAAATAGTTTTTCATTTTTATAATACTATATGCTTTGTTACTTCATAAATTGTCTATTTTTCTTATTAAAGCCTAATTTTTCCGTGTGATTCGGAATCTATGCATTCCAAAAATGCGTTTCCGCTTTCAGAACGCGAAAATAAGCACTATATGTGCAGATAAAGAAGATTCTTTCTCCCCCAAAATTCCAAAAAAAAATCGTTTTTCTTTTTTTCCCCGCGAAAAATGTGCTTTGTGATTTCGAAATTTTCGAACCACGATTTTTTGGAGATTTTTCGAAAATTTTAATATGATAGATATGAGTAATTTTACGTATTCTAATAGATGGCAAGTTTATTTTTGAGTTTTGATTAAGAATGAAAAATTTCAAAAAATAAAAACATTAGAAATCTCTTTATCTCCACATATAGTGCTTATTTTCGCGTTCTGAAAGCGGAAACGCATTTTTGGAATGCATAGATTCCGAATCACACGGAAAAATTAGGCTTTAATAAGAAAAATAGACAATTTATGAAGTAACAAAGCATATAGTATTATAAAAATGAAAAACTATTTTCTCATAGGAAAGTAAAAAATAACGTATATTTGTAGTGAGTAGGTATTCATCGAGCCTACTCACAACAAAAAATTTTTATTCGTTCTCTGGCCAGCAAAGAGCCAGAGAACCACATCTGCATTAACTTGTGCTGAAGTTTTTTTGGATTTCCTTCCTCATTTGAGGAAAATCCAGATAACTTCAGCACAAACGAATTACAGACATATTCTCTCGCTCTTTGTGGGCCAAGTACCACAACTATATTACACTAGGTCAGAGTTCTTCCGAGGCCTCTCATCAAATGAGAGACTTCGGAAGAACTCTGCTCTATTCGAGTAAAAGTACATTCTCTGACACATAAATTGTTAGAGACCACAACTACATTATACTAGGACAAAGTTCTTCCGAGGCCTCTCATCAAATGAGAGACTTCGGAAGAACTCTGCCCTATTCGATTAATTACAGAATCCTAGGCCTTTTGGTAACTAGGAAAGAGTAGTAAGAGTACTTTAAGGTAGTGTTCATTACGAAGTCTCTCATCGAATGAGAGATTTCGTAATGAACATTGCCCATTTCAAGCAAATTTACTCCCCTAACCCTCGGAGGTTAAGGGAGTAGTACTATAGTCAACGAGGGCAATAACGTATAACTAATATCGACAGAAGCGCAATACCTACACAGCCTAGCTACTATATCCTAGCAGCTAGACTGCACAGGTATTGCGCTTCTGGCTTGCGTAACCCTTATGGAAGACCGATTGGAGATCCCCCGCCGAAATCACTTGCTGATGTGGATGGAGCAGCACTAAGATTGGCCAGATCAAAGGCTGCGTAGCATCCCAGCAAGTGGATAGTCGGCGGCGACACCAGCTGTAGTCCACCATGAGATTATGGCACTTTTTTAAATTTTGGCGCCAAGGATGAATCTGACAACTTGGACTATTTACAAAATGTCAGATTTGAAACTTTACAAATGTCAGATTTTGTAGGATATACAGGACTCGTTTTAAAAGCTCTTTTCTTTCAAAAAAAATTGAAAAATCCAAAACTCGAATTTAGGATGATCTTTGGGTTTTTTCGAATTTGGATGATCCAAAAAGATCATCCAAATTAGCAACCCTATAAAATGTTAATCTTCTTAAGAATCATGTTAAATGATTGAAGAATTTTTAGAATTTTTTCCGAAAAAATTTTATAAAACAAAATTATTTACAAATCTGAGGAAATCATATTCTTGGCACGCTTTGCATCGACAGACTTTAACACATTGAGCTTTTCTTTCATTAAATCCAAATCAATTTTTAATTCTTCAGTTGCTTTGTCAAATCCGAGTGATTCTGCTTTATTATTAAGTTCTGTAAGTGATTTGAGTTCATCTGCGATAAATTTAGGACCATTTTCAATCAATTTTGAAACGAAATCTAGATAAACTTGAGAAGCATTAACATTTTGAAGTCTTTCAATAACATTTTCATGTTTACCTTGGAAGTACTCATCAATGACATTATCTGCTTGTTCATTCTGTCCAAATGTGTTATCAAGTAAGCCAAATATGTTTCTGTGAGTATTTAGGTTCTCATTAACAAATTTTAGCATTGGCTGTAATGTATACTGTTCCATAAACTCTGTTCCGTTTGGAAATTCTGGAGAATAAAAGTTAACTTTTGGATAATAAGTAACATTCATTTTTTCGCAGTAATCTTCGTATGTTTCGCAGCTAAGTAAACCAATATTTGCATTGTCTTTCTTGAAAATGTTGAAAAGATTCTTGAAATGAGGCATTGCTTGAGCGCAGTACCTGCAAAATGGTTTGTAGTATATCGCTACGAAATTAGTTTTGTTTTCAATCATTGCATTAATATCTTTAGGTTGATATAATTTCATAATTCTTTTTGGACGATTTATCGCTGGTTTTTTAAGATGATATTCAACAAAATCCAAAATAAAATCTAAGTCTCTATATTCTGTGAATTTTCGTGGTCTTCTCTGCTTTGCAGCATACAAATGAATTGTTGGATATCTGTCGATTTGATTTGAAACGCAAAACTGCATATTATCGTAGTTCATGCAGTTTATTGTTATCACACTAAGATTTTCGAACATTTCGGCTGTCTTATTTAAAAGTCTAAGTGCATCTTCAAATCCTGTGCATCCATTTTTGTAATACAGTGTTAGCACGTGATTCTTACCTCCAATGAATGTTTTCGCTTGTGCTTCATTTTCTATTTCTTGATAAATGAATGAAAAAGATAAAGAAAACAGAAAAGAAATCATTTGACAAATTTTTCATTGAATTTAATTGGCCGAATCCTATATAAAGAAGAAAGTAATTTATCTCTCAAATCAAACAAGAAGTTTTTTTCCAATTAAACAATCCTTCAACTATTGTTTACTTCTATTGTTACCACAATCTTAATAAAATATAACTAATTTGAGTAAATAGAAAATCAAAATTGCAAACAATAAATAGCTTATGTTAACAGCTCTTTTCAATATGTCAGATTTGCTATTTTATCTTTTATCTGTGAATTTCAACTTTAATTTTTGGCCTAAAGAAATCAATGCGAACATTAAATAGACTTTTAGTGTCATCTATAGGACTAGATTTTTTCAACAAAGTCTTGGGCAATGAAATCAAATTAAGAGAATGACAGTCTTAAGTTCACTTTTGTCTTAATTTTTTTTTTGACAGGGCTGGCTTAATAAATATCTGAGAAAAAAAACTACGTATAAAATTGAGGTGTAATATAACGGTTAAAATGCAATTCAAGTTCAATTCAAAATATTGACCAATATGATATTTTGAATATCTCAAAAGTCGATTGGACAAATTTCATTAGTATTATTTCGTAGAATTTTAAAAAATCCAATTCTTGATAAAGATTGAAAACCTTTCAAAATTATGTGTTCCCTAATTTTGTAAAGCTTTCAATATATATCAAGAATTGGAAATTTTTAAAATTTCATAATGTCTGAGAGTTCCAAAATGAACTTCCACGAGTTAATGTCATTATACAAAGAATATAATGACACATTCGAAGCACTGTATACACCAAGAACCAACAATGAAGAAATGTTAGACAAAATTTGTAATGATATCAAAATTAATTTAATAAACACAAAATATTTCGAGCCATCTGATATACTAAAGATATTGGGATCTCTACAGAAATACAATAATCGTTATGATGAATCATATTGGTACATATTCAAAAAGATTTATGAAGAATTTCGTCCTGATCATATTAATGGCATCCCATTCGTATTTGATTATCGTGTTTACAAAGAATATGGTATTTGGTTAAACCAAAGGAATCAAAAATTAAGCGGTAAATTGAAAATTGTTAAACCAAGCGCCATTATTCAAGCAATAATGAATGATGACATAGTTACATTTAAATCATTCACAGAAAGAGAAGATTTTGATAAAAATGATGTTCTTGATGCTCCTATAATATTTGAAAAAACTAACCTCTCATTACTTGAAGCTTGTTGTTATTATGGAGCAACAAAATGTTTTTCATTATTACGAGAAAAATTTGATTTAGAAATAACAAAACGATGCCTCAAATTATCAATTCTTAATGGAAATTATGGTCTTGTAAAAGAATGTTTGAAAGTGGTTGAACCAGATGATGATTGCATGGAGAATGCAATAATATCGCACAATATTGCTTTGGTCACATTTTTGATGATAGAATATGAATTAACCATTAATTTATATTATTGTGGTCTTTATAATAGTCTTCAAGCATTCTTCGTTTATTTGGATCAAACAAATGATATCAAGAAATGCTTCATTTATTCACCATCATTCAATATTCTGTCCCTTTGTCAATATTTCCTTGATCATGGCGCAAATATAGGGTGTCCAAAGGTGTGTTTAGCACAAACCTGAATACTGCGAATAGAAATAAACAAGTTACATATATATAAAGTTTATTTAAATATAATCACCATTGGATTCAATCACGCGTTCGCAGCGATCGATCCAGGCTTGAAAGACACGCTTTAAATCATCATGAGAAAATTGCTCAAATTGCTCTCTTACAAAATTTTCAAGATCATCTGGACTCGCGAATTCGCGTCCTTCAGCTCTCTTTTTTAGCGTGCCGAATAAATAAAAGTCAGAGGGTGCAATATCAGGTGAAGAAATTGGGTTTGGAACAACTTTGACATTGTTTTCCACCAAGTAATTCATTACCTTATGACTTTTGTGAACTCTTGAATTATCAAAATGAATTGCAAACTTTTGTTTTTGTTGTTTGGATTTCTCAAACTCATCAGAATTGATAATTTGAGTAAGAACATTGTCAATTAGATACTGAGCATTCATCGTATTAGGTTTTTGAAGAATATCAATTGCGATGATGCCATTCACGCCCCAAAAAACCGACAACATCATCATTGGTGTGTCAATTTTTTTCTTCGGGAATGTTTGCGGATTTTCATCCTTCGGGATCCACATGATTTTGGCTTCTGTTGCATATTGAAACCAAGACTCGTCCCTGTTGCTAAAAAGCGAAACTTCTTGATTGATACGCACCCAATATAGAGAGGAGCTCTTTCGAAGATTGGACTCTAGATTTTTTTTGAACTGAATTAAGGTTGTGCGGAACCCAACGTGTATACGCTAGTTTGTAGTTCAAATAATTGTGCAGATAATAACTGACTGTTGTACGTGGTATCTTTGTCATCTCCTCTATCCTTCTGAGTGATGCTCTTGGGTCTTCATCTAGCGCTTGAAGAATTGCTTTGATTTTTCTTTGATCCGGTGATTTTTTGTCAATTTTTATGATGGGCGCCTTTTTGTTCATGAAGTGATACATCCTAACATGATACGTTACAGTGGAATAGCTAGGAGCATCCATACCGAAGCATTTTACCAATGTCTCGTAGATTTTTTTACAGTCTTTGCATTTTTTTGCAAGAGCGAGGATGTTTTCTTTATGATTCATTAAAAAAATGAAAAAAATCCCGCCAAAATTTCCCGCGAAACCGCCTCTTGTCTCAAAATTCATTTTATATCCCGGCATGGCGCCAAAATACAACATACTCATCATATACATATATTCATATTTTTTATTATATATTTATAATCAGCATATATCTCCTTTAATAGTCTCATATAGAGCGCTGTGCTAAACGCACCTTTGGACACCCTATATTAATGATAGTGACTGTAAAAATAAAATGACAGCTCTTCATACTGCAGCCCGTTTAAATAAAGTAGAAATTGCAGCATTTCTTATTAAAAATGGTGCAATTGTCAATGTAAGAAATCTTAAAGGAAATACACCATTACAACTTGCAGCAAAAAATAATTGTAAGGAAATGATTGAATTTTTGATGATGAACGGAGCAAATATTTTTGATCTAAATTATGACAATAAATCTGCTCTTTGTTTGGCAGCCGAAAATGATGCAAGTGATGCTGCAGAAGTCCTTATATTACATGGAGCAAATGTTAATGAAACATATCACGATGAAGAAACAGTTCTTCATGTTGCAGCCTGTTTAAATAAAGTCGAAATTGCAGAAGTTAGTATGGTTATCTTGGTTATGGTGGCACTGCGTTTCCACCTTCACCCAAGATAATGGTTTGACACTTTACAAAACCGTTAACGTATATTTTACAACACAAACGACAACACTAACTTAACCTTAAATATTTACAAAACCACCACCCACTTCACTTCACTAACGAACTCACTAATGTAAAAATAAACGTTCTCACTATCATTCTCACTAACGACTTCACTAATGTTCTCATAAATTTTCCTCAATATCTTCATCATCAGTGTTAACCCTATTGTAGTCATACTTGAAGCCATAAACTTTCTCTAACTTCTTAACGTACAATTTACATAACTTACCTTCGTCATCATATGGTTTAATGATATAACTATTTCTATCTTTATACACAGTCAATGAAAAGTCAACTGGTCTCGGATGTATTTGAAAGAACATGTTATGCTCAGGAAGGAAGAATAAATGTTTAAATGTATGTTTGTTATACTGTGGAATTCGAATGAGTTGCTTTTGTTCTGTCATTTACATCCAAATAAAAATAAAATAAAAAATAAACTTAAAAATTAATGATATCACCACCCTCACACGTATGAAAACATAGCACAAAAATAAATTTAGGTGAAGTGGTGAGATCTCACCTCTTTTTTCACCTGTTTTTTCACCCTGTTGAATTCATTGCTTTATAACTCTCTTCCTTTCTCCAACTCTTCTAACTTCTTCTTAAGTTCAGCAATGTTGTCCTCATGAAGTTTAATCTTCCTTAATATACCTTCTCTATCTAATGGTTGCTTTATCTTTCTAAACTGAACTCTACCATCCTTCATAGTATGAATGTAAAAACCTTCTGGAATAGTTCCTGATTTAATGTATTCTACCAAAAACTTTTGTTTCATTGCTTCAGTGACTTTAGTCGTCATTTCAATCAAATAAAAATTTTAATATTAAATAAAAATAACGTTATTTTTTCAGTAAGGAAACGCAGGAGTTTTACGATTTATTTGAGGAGTAGGTTCTGGTTTAAATGTTGGAGTCGGTTTAGGAGTTGACTTTTGAACAGGAGTTTGTACTTCCATAGGTTCAGGAGTCATTGAAGGTTTTGCTTGTGAAGGCGTTGGTTTTGGCGAAGGTGTTGGAGTTTGTTTAACTTCAGCTACTTCAGTATTATTTACAACATTTGCTTTATTTCTTTTCAACATCATAACTGCTCCTGCTGTAGCTAGCAAACCTAGTGGGAGACCATATCTTATATAAGGACTTGACCAAATGCTATTTTTGACAGGAGCTGGTGGAACACCTAACCTTGGTGAGACTGCTCTTTGCCATTGTGCAGCTCGTAAGAAATATTCAATAGGTGCTCCATAATCGTTTGGTAAAGTTTGTTTCACAGATGGTGAAGGTTCACGAGAGCTTGATGAAGAACTCATTTATAAGCTTTAAAAATAAACGTTCATCCTTTATTCCTCACCGTCGTCCGTAGCTAAGTTATAGTCATCTAATCTTATTATTGGGATTCCATTAGCACGCACCTGAATGGCAAAGCAACAATCCCTCATAAATCCAATAAGTGGCTTTGGTACGTTTTCAGTTGCTAGTTCAATAGGTCCTTTAACAGACAATTTGTATGTTATTGGAGCAGTAGATGTTTGACCTTGCTGGAAGCAAAAGTCCACTTCTGTTGGAAAACCACATAAGAAATGTGTGTTGTCATAGCTATCCCATTTATGTTCCACACTACCATCATCCACCAATGACCTCATAATCATTCATTAAATCCTATCATATCATTGTTTGTATTGCAAGCGTTCGCAACCATTTCATAAAATACAGGTCCATATGATTTTTTCAGGTTCTGCAGGCATATTTCCATAAGCTCCCATGGAAAGCTGAAGATATTTAAACTTAGGGTTCTCAAAATTAACATAATAGTTGTCTTTCTTTCTAAATAGTGCCCAAATACTTTTAACATTAATAGGCGTATAAGCTGCTGTAAATGTTGCACTTGAACTATCTGTATTCTTTGAGAATGAACCGTCCATAGGAATCCAATCCATAACTTTAACAGGAAAACATAAAGCCTCGTTTGTATAATGTTCTACAAGTTCTGTATAAATGTTAGGGTCTAAAGAGAATGACTTTGGATGAATGAAACATTCATTAAAATCCATCTTTGTTCGAAATAGTTGCTGGGTTACAGTTGTAATAGTACTGTTCCACTAGCTTCTACTGCCTTCGTTATCATAGTGAATGGTTCATTCCATGGAACAAATTTATTTGTCGGTGGATTTGAATCTGAAGCAAATGCAACTTTAAGAGTTGGATTGAAAGCAATGATATCATTTACAGATATAGATGTGCATTGTAAGGCGTCGCTACTGAACTTTACTTTAAGCTGAATGTTTCCTGCAAAAGCTGGAATAAATCGAATAGCTTCTAATGGAAGGAATCTTCTAACAGGAATTCTTAAACGAAGCTTAAAATCAAATGATTTTCCTGCTGTAATTGGACCACTAACAATTTGTCCTGTTCTGCATGTTCCCGAATGACTCCATACATCTTCATGTCGAGTCTTTGAGAGAAAACATCTACTTTCTTTATTTGTTCGGTAGTTTGTGAGTTTGAAGTTATATATGCTTCTTCTCTTGCGTTGTCTTGAGAATATACGATACGACCATTTGCAAGGATTTGATATCCAGCAACTGCATAGAAAGCGTCATCGAAACCAATCCAAAATCCTGGTGGGTTTGTTTTATTGGAACCTGAACCAATTTCTTTATCTACAATAAATTGACCTTCCATTTTATACGTAATGAATGTATTGTAAAGGTCCAACATATTTTCACCAGGAGGTGAGAGATTGAATGTTACCCATGTGTTATCTTTAGCAGTTCCAGGTTGTGATGGAATCTTTGCGTCAGAATATTTTCTATTAGTGTCACCAATTTTGAACTGCATTGTCTATGATATCGAAATATGAGCGAATCTGATGAATATGCTCTGCTGGAGTAAATTCGTTTAACTGTTCGTTCTGCATGTCTTTGATTCGGATAAAAATATCTATTTACTTCATTATTCTCACTCTTCTTCTTGGCATTCGTGTGGAAGTTGTTTCTTGACATTTTCAATGAACTGTACATTCTCTTTTGTCTCAACTTCTTTTCACTGGCGGGTCAGGGTTCTTTGACTCGGTTTGTTTTTCAATGAAATTCACGAACTTTGCAATAAGCTCTTGGTTCGTTATTGAAAGTATATCTGGCTTCTTTTCTGGTTCTATTGACTTTTCAGTTTGAACAGAAGGTTTTATATGGGCTTCGTGGACTTCACCCTTGCCATGCACCTTAATGTTGTCGCTTTCTGCATTCGCTAATGGAACCTTTCTTTTTCTTACGTATATTTTACCATCTTTACTCTGACTTACGTAATAGAAAGGATGTTGTATTCCTCTTGCGTCATTTAATATAATAGACTCTCGCTCTGATTTTGACAAGCTCATTTTACATCGGTTAAAGTTTTAATTTTGTTTTTTTTATCTGCAGTCAAATGACTCAGACAAGCCCTACGGACAAGACCCAAGGGGTCATAGATGTTGAAGCATTGAAGAAAGAAATTCGTGAGCAAATTTTATCCGAACTGAAGGAACAAAAACAAGAACAAAAGCCAGAGAGACCAAAGAGAAAACTTAGTGAAAAACAACTTGCTGCATTAGCTGCTGGAAGACAAAAGAACCCAAGACTACTGGCGAAGAAAGCTAGAGAAGAAGCTGAAGCAAAAGCAAAGAAAGAGTAAATGGTTTATTTTTATCCGAATTAAATGTATAGACAAATACCTTTATCTGTTGCGTTCAGTAGTGAAAACCCTGACGTCAAAATAAAGGGGAACAGAGTAACGTTTAAGTTTCCAACAGACTGGATTGTGAACATAAATGAAGAGAAGTACATTGGCATAACATCTATGTATATAACACGTGCTTTCAGAAAGGTTGACTTTATACTTCAAGTCGAGATAGAAAATGACGAACAGTCTTTAAGCGCCCAAAACATTCACATATACAAATACTTTAAAGACGATACAACATTGCAACAATGTATGATTTCATTTAATGAAATGTTCGAGAAAAAGTTTAACATTGAAGTACAAACTTTACAGCCTTTACGTGAGTTTCTTGCACAACTGAAAGAAGAAGGTAGTCAGCCACAACTTATAGACTTTCATTATGAATTTAATGAAAATGAAGATGGAACTCATGACTGTCAGTTTGTTGTATTCTCACCATTCAATGAAGTCGCTAAAAAGAAAGAAAATCCATTACGTATAAGATTTCAAATCTCTGAACCAAGTGATGATTTCAAGAATGTTTTCAATTATGATGCAATGCTTCCGAGGAAAAATGAATTTTCAAAGATTGTAACACCTGGCATTTGGGATAGAAAGCAAGCTATATTATATTCAAACTTAAGTAAGGGAGTTGAAAATGAGTTCATTGGTCATACAAGAACTTCACCACTTCCTAACCCTAAATACTATAAATTAACTGGCTTCAATCGTGAGTTTTGGATAGACATGTTCTCCACTCATGACCATAACTGCCCAGTGTTCTTACCTCCAGACCATAAGGACTGTCTCTACATTGAAGCACAACTCTTAAACTCTACCATCGCAGTATTGTAAAATCTACGCTAGTTTTATTTTTATCACGAATGACCTCATTGCTGACAAAAATAAATGACCTCAGAACTTCAACTTACGAATAAAGCTTGTTTTAGTCGTTATTGAGAAGTTAAACTTCTCTTCAAAGCAAGGTTGACATGACTTACATAAGTCAAATCCAATCTCTTGACCGTCATAAAGTGCTTTGTAAAGTTTCATTAAACTGAACTCAGAGTCTTTGTCATATGTTCCTTGCGGAACCATTAAACCTTTATCTTCATCATAGAAACACTGAACAGAGTCAGGAAACATTTCATTAGCGGTTAAAGCAATAACATCTTGCTTCACGCCTTTCATTCTGCAGTGAAATGCAACTTCATTTAAATCATTCGTGAGTAAGTCTATGTAAGTCTTCTTTCCACAAAATATTGACTTGTATGCTAAACTTTGTTTATCTTTTGTGATTTCTGCAAAGTCGCTATGAAATTGACCAAGGTTTTTACCAATGAGAACTCTTCCATAACGTTTCTCAAACTCTTCAGCTAAACGAGGGATATCTTCATTGTAGAGATGCATACTGTCCGTATCGCTATAAAAGATGTCCATTCCTAAGTCCTCAGCAGTACAGAATACTTCACACATTATTCTCTTCGACATTGACAGAATGTTAACACCAAGTGGACAGAAGTTAAAGTGTCTGCAAATGCTTTTCGTTAGCTTGAAAATAGTTTTATCTGAACCATCCAAACCTTCGAACTTCACTATATGGTTGTAGTTTCTGATGGCATATCTTATAGCATCTTTGTCATTTACTATGGTTATTTTTGACTCAATAGGAGATAGAATAGTTTTGCCATAAATACTGTTCAGAATGAGCTTTATATTTTCTTGCAAAGGATTTCCTTCTTTCTTATACTTTAACCTTAACTCAAACAACTTCTTTACTTCATCTCTTATTCTAATATCTCTGTTTCCATCGTAATAGTATCCTTGCAACACTTCACATTTGACACCTTGATATTTTATGAGGTCTTGTAATGTTATATGGTCAACATACATTAAACAGCAAGTGTTTGAACTTCTGGGAACGTTAAGTTCTGGATTTAGTTCAGGGTCACAAACTATTAAAGGAAAGTGTCTATGTATTCCAATCTCTGTTATCTTAATGAGAACAAAGAAGCCAGACATAAACTTTTCATCAATGGGTTCCTTTTGGTCGTCGTTGAATAAATGTCTCATGAGATACTCTGTGCTTAACATTTCTTTCTTCATAACCTTTGGAATACCTTCTAAAGTATAAAGTCTTGCTATAGCGGATGGATATAATGAAACAGCGTCGAAGTCAGCAATGAGTTTCTTTTCGCTCTTTTGTTTAATGTTATCTGACAGCATACATCTTCCACCTTGAATACAGCGTGAAATAAATTCTCTTGGTTTATTTGAGAGGTCATATAAATTTCCATTCGGGAAGTACACTCTGTTCTCAAACAATTTGTTAGCAATAGAACAAATACTAACGTAGTCATAAACGTTTAAATCAAATTCTTTCAATATGTCATTGCGGAACTTAACAAAACCTTCTCTTAAAATTCTTACATCTTGTTTGCAATAAAATGTGCTATACTTTTCTAAGTCGAAGTGGTTCTCATCTATTCTGCAACCTTTGATGGAATCTATGTTTTTCATGAATGTATCTGCATCCCGGATAAACTTACATGCTTCAGAAATGACACCAGTTCTGTTGTCATTTGCTAACAAAGTACTGCTGTAGTAGTTGTATGGAAATACTTCTTTCGGTCCTGTTTGTAAGTTAAACATAGCAGGAAATAGTTTAAGCTTCTTATTTATAACACTGTAAGAGTCTTTTATAATAATTGCCCTTCCTTTATATAAGCCAGTTATTTGCATTGTTCGTGAACCTTTAATGATGGGAGTTCCTTTCACTTCTGTCATGTGTCTTAAGCTGAAGTTTATATCATAACTGAGGTTATGGAAATATATTAAACTCTTGTTAGGAAGTCGTTCCAAAAATTCTGTTGCACAGTTCTGACCCCAAATGCTTTCACTCACTGAACCATCTTCACTGTCGTAACATATGTTAAAAGCTTTATGAAAGCCATCGGTACTGCACTCAAAGTCAGCAAAGAAAACGTGCTCAGGAATGAACTTGCACTTATTTTATTTACTTCTTTTGACTCGGCTTTCTTCTTCAGTTGTACACAATACTTTGGAGCATATGACAAGTCTTTAAATGGTGCAAGGTTCTGTTTATATAAGTCAGTCGTATATGTGAAAAGTTCTCCATAAGAAATAGGTTCGAAATATTTGCACTCCACAATGTTTTCATAACATCCCATAACGGTGTTGTTCTATCATAACGAACTACATATTTATCTTCTCTCTTTGTATAAATCTTCATTTGTTTCTCAATGTTCATTCCACCACACTCCTTCAAGATTTCTATATAGTTGCGAATGAAATATGTTGTCATTGGTAATCTTTCATTTAGCATGTAGTGGTCTTCAACAAGAAGTAAGTCAATAGTTCGAACAGTTTCACATTCTTTTGGTATGTATCTCTTTATTTCATTATGTCTTGAGTCATTGAAGTAACCAATGGTAACATTAAATGCTATACCTGTTGCGTCAGAAATTTCTTGTACTTTACTTTGAGGAAAGTCTCTAACACGAATGACTTCTCTCATGTGGTCAATAGTTTCTTCATTTACTCCAGCCTGAATGCAAGCATAAACGAAGCAGTTATCTTCTGTCATAAGTGCTGCAGTTCTTTTGTTCAATTCATTGAAGATTTGGTAGCGTTCAAGATTTATAGGTAATGTGCAAAGATACTTCCAGAACTGACCGCTTCTCTTCTTATAAAACTTCTTTTCACCATTATCTTTCCAAAAGCTTTCTATAAGTGCTGGGTTTCCTGTTTGCTTAAGAGCTTCCAAAATGGCTTTCTGGTCATTTGTCAGTGTGCTTTCATCTCTATAGGGTCTCTTTTTTGGCTTTCCTTTCTTAACATCTGACATTGTTAAGCCTTCATATTCTGTTAAATCATACATCTTTATTTCGGTAAGATTCTTTATGTTTGTCAAGAAGAAGTCATAGTGCATTTCAACAATACCTGCAGCATTTGCTTCTATCTCTGATATAAAGTTCTCCTTCAAGAGCTGATGTAGTAATGTTCCAATATTATTGAGGTTTAACGTAGAACATTCATACTTTCCACCAAGTTTATAACATACCATCCATCTCTGTTGTGAGTTTATTTTAATTTTCTCTCTAAGAGTCTCATGAAAACCTTACCGAAATGTTTGTGTAAGTAGTCTCTATTTGGTTCATCTAAAGCTTCGATGTTAAAGTCAATGAGTCTATTGCCTGTCTTAACATTCCTCTTCCTATTCTCTTCATCTTTCTTTAACCATCTCTCACCTTCTTTTGGTTTGTCGTCAATGGAACGAATGACATCGTTAGCTTTGCGAACTTGTTCTATAGCGCTCTTAAACATCTCTCTTCTCTGTTGTTTCAGTGTGTCGTCTCTTCTTCTTGTTTCACCAACGTTTGCATTTGTTATGTCAAACATTTCTCTTCTACTTCATGAAAAGCCGCAACGCGGCGAGGACGAAGTCCATGCAAGAGCATTTCCTTTAAATGACATTGCTATTGACTTATATCATAGACGTTCAGTACC